>NC_134499.1:571784-777063 GCF_040206685.1 Ascaphus truei
TCGGCTACATGTTCAGTGTTATGTGCCCATTCAGATACCGATAAGACTATATGTTTTTGGCGCTTTTGCACGCTTGCAAGGCGGATACATTTTGTCGGTTTTGACCCCTTTAGGGAAAAAGCCTCAAACAGTGTAATATATCTGAGAGAGAAGCTTTATGTGGATATTGGGGGGAAAATAGTACCGGGACATGTAAATAATGTATGCACTTTAGTCACAGTAATAATGTCATTTTCCACCAGCCAGCCTGCTTGTTTTTTGGATCACGTGTGTGCATTTCTATGGAGGTAAACTCTGTGATTCAATCAGCTGAGATGCCTGCATAGAAATGTGATTGAGACAAAGGCTGGGAGCGACGAGGTGCTGAGACATTGGGTGAGTGGGGAAGGGTAGACAATCGGGTGCAGGGATGGGCTTTCAGAGACTTTGTTCCCTGTAGACTCTCGGGCGCCTACCCAGCGGGAGGTAAAGGACTGGCCAGGGGACCCATTGCAGGGTCTACTGAACCGCGTATGCACGGTTCCCATTGGCCAATTTGAATCCCCCACTTCCCAGCAGCTGTCACCACAGGGCGGTCTCGAGTGCCTCTGTTCGCCCCCTCCTCTGGGATTGGTGGCACAATCTCAATCCGTGCTCTGGTGTGGCCGGCGGCTCCTTCCCATGTAAGGGATAGCCACCGAGGGCTATGTAAGGAGTGCAGCTGATCAGAGTACCAGAGCCAGTTTGGATTCTGACGGTGTTCAGCTGGAGATATATTTCAGAGTGGCTGCTGTGTGTTCAGCACTCTGATATCCTGGACGAGAAGCGGACAGGGCAAGCCTACTAAAAGCAGGCCCCTGCAGCTAATGAGGCTAGAGTCTTTTACCCAGATCCCCAATTGGTATTGTATTCCTGTTGTGTATTTTGCCTTGTCTGCTGGCTTGGCAGAATAAACTTCATTTTATTCAACAACTTTGTCCTGTCTGGTGCTAGTGATTCCGGTGGTCTCAGTGTAAAAGTACTGGTCTCCTGTGACAGGCTTTTGCTGGTGGCAGCGGTGGGATCACTAGGCTTAGTGTTGTGTTTTCTTGCGGGAAATCTTATCTCTAAGACGGTCTTGAAGTTTTGAGACTGCGGGACAAGCTGTTCCAGACAAGCAGTACACAACTCTGTGTCATTCACTGTCTCTGTATTTATATCAAATGAATCTAAAGAAAATGTCCGACCTACCGGGACGTTTTAAGAATTTGAGCCGTCCCGAGGTGATGGCCCGATGCGACTGCTGTGGGTTACCCACAACCGGCCGACATAAGGCAGTCCTCATATAGGACCTTGTGCGGTATGAAGCCCGCAGAGAGGGAATCGCCCATGTGGTAGCAGCCCTGGCTGCTAATGAAGAGGACAAGGTCCTCGATGAGGGGGACGAGCGAGACGTGCCCATTGATCCTCCCTTAGTTGCCCTAGCCAGAGTGGCTACTACCCCCGGTGAGCTGGGGGCTTGGTTTGCCACACTGGGAGCAGACTCCACAACAGAGCAGCACATGCAGATTGCCCAGCTAGTCATACCTGCTACCACCCCAGCCTCCTCAGTGTCCGGCAGCAGTGGTTCCCAAGCCCGCCAGGCCAGGGTGTCCTATCAGAGTTTCGTTAAATTCGTGGATGGCACTGAGGACATTGATGGGTTCTTAAAAGATTTTGAGAACCCGTGTGTGAGGCACGAGTTACCCAAGCTGGAATGGGTAAAATATCTTTCCCCCCATTTGAGCAGGAAGGCACAGATTGCTTTCCGGGAAATAGAGCGAGGCGGTACCCAAGATTACTACTACGTCAAGGGAGTCTTGCTCCATCGGTATGTCTTTAACCCGGAGGCGTACAAAGAGCAGTTCCGGGCACTGGACAAAGGCGCCGGGGACACTCGTGGAGTTTGCTGCCCGCCTAGTCCACCGGAGCCCTCGGTGGGTAGAGTGATGCCAGGCGTCCACGTTCCAGGAGGTGCTGGATCTTGTGATTCAGGAGCAGTTCCTCCTGAAGTGTCTACAAAAGAGCGAAGAGTGGCGCTCAACATAGGTTGAATAATATTAATACACAAATGTGGTAGAAATAAACGTGGATAAATCAAGTGATATCATAAAAAGTGAACAGTGCTATATTAAATATAAAAATGCTAAATATCTAGTATCATAATACATTGAATATACTAAAGTGAAAATAAACAATATGATACTCCTGCACTCAAAACCCTGAAACCCGATATGTTTCAGATATCCTCCATAACCGAGATCCAAACAGTAGGGGAGCGGGGATCAATCACCAAAGGAGAGAGGAGAAACTGAACAGTATTGCAAGATAAATTTGACTGAGAGAAATCTCCAATTGCCATACTCACAAACTCAAAGAATAATAAAGGCACATTTCAAACTGTGGCAAACATGGGTGGGTACAGCCTGTTGTAATAGCACTCGGACAAAGAGAAAAAGAAACCAGAGAGAGTGCAGATAGTTTTCTCAATAAAATTAATGGACCCCTCGAAATGAAGGCTTACATCAGCGTAGTCCTTTAAATACATTGCTATATTTACTAGGGTAGGTTTCCCGAGTGAGATCCTAACCAACATGGGGGCACAGTTCATGTCTGAGTTGCTCCAATGTCTCTGGGCTACATGCGGTGTGAAAGCCCTTCGCACAGCCCCTTACCATCCCCAAACAGACTGTGTGAGCGGTTCAATGGGACGTTGAAACAAATGATGCAAGCATTTGTGGAAGCCGATGGGGGAGACTGGGAGGCTCGCTTGTAGCACTTGCTGTTTGCGTACTGAGAGGTACCGCAAGAGTCTACTGGTTTTTCCCACTTCGAACTTCTGTATGGGTGCCGTGTCCGGGGACCACTCGATTTGGTTCCGTGAGGGATGGGAAGGGGAGACTACCAACACTGATGCCTCTCTGCTACAGTACGTGGTAGAGCTCAGGGACCGGTTGGAGAGGCACGTGGAATTAGCACAGGCTAACATCCAGCCAGCTCAGACCAGGCAGAAGTGCTGGTATGATACAAGTGCCCGTAGTCGAGAATTCATCCCGGGGAAGCTAGTGCTTGTTCTGAAGCCCACTCGACAGAACAAACTGCTTGCTGTCTGGGCCGGCCCATACACGGTTCACCGGCGGATGAATGAATGTAATTATGTGGTAAGCCTGGATCCAGAGGCAGGTAGGCACAGGATTTACCACATAAATCTGTTGAAGGAGGATCACACGAGTGGGCCGGCAGCGTTGGCTATCTGTAGCCCGCCACTGGGAGATCCAGCGAGCCAAGCTCTGCCCGATCTTCTGGGAGAAGCCTGGCAGGGAGGCTCAGTGGGGACAGGTCCCCAACTCGCGATTCCCCAGCAGGAACAAGCTAGAGCAGTACCAAGTCCTTTTCATGGATAAGCTTGGCAGTACCCATCTAACCGATCACCCGGTCAACACCGGGGATCACAGACCTCTCCACAAAATGCGTATAGGGTTTTTGCTGAGGTGAAGCAGAGCATTGAAAGGGATGTTAAGGAGATGCTGGCCCTAGGGGTGACGGTACGGTCCCAGAGCCCTTGTGCTTCGCCTGTAGTCCTGGTGCCCAAGAAGGATAGAACCACCCGGTTCTGTGTGGACTACAGGCAGCTCAATGATCAGACCGTGAAAGATGCCTTTCCCATGCCCCGCATGGATGAGCTCTTAGATGAGCTTGCCAGGGCAAGGTATCTGACCACTATGGATTTTGTTCTGGTGGTATTGGCGGATTCCGTTGACTCAGGAGGCGCAGAAGTTGGCCATTCAGTCATGCCATTCGGGATGAAAAAAACACCACCCACTTTCCAGCGCCTGGTCAACAGGTTGTTAGAGGGGATGCAGACTCATGCATGGGCGTACCTGGATGACATAGCCATGTTCAGTGACTCTTGGGAAGCACATTTACAGAATGTAACAGCAGTACTGGATAGGATCAGGGAAGCCAGTCTCACACTCGAGCTTTCCAAGTGCCAGGTCGGCATGGCAGAGGTCTTGCACATCGGTCATCGGGTAGGCGGAGGGCACCTCAAGCCCGCCAAGATTGAGGCAATTATAAACTGGCCGGTTCCCTGCACTAAGAAACAAGTTCTAGCCTTCCTTGATACCGCTGGCTACAATAGAAAATTTGTCCCACAGTACAGCGCCCTAGCCGATTTGACAAGGACACAGCTCTCAGTTCTGGTAGCCTTGTCTCCTTCATGTGAGAGGGCATTTCAGGCTCTCAAGTCCGCTCTGGCAAGTGCTCCTATCCTGGCAGCTCCCGATTCCAGTAAGCGGCTCGATGCCTCGGACTATGGCAACGGGGCTGTGCTGAGCAAGGTAGGCGAGGACTGGGGAGAACACCCGATCGTTTACCTCAGCCGCAAGCTGTTACCTCGGGAGGTGGCCTATGCCACAATAGAGGAGTGCTTGCCTATTGTTTGGGCTCTGAAGAAGCTCCTGCCCTATTGTCACTGGAACTTGTGAGAGGCCTATATTATACACCAAAATACCTAGGTTGAACTGAACACGACTAGATATGATAAAATATAATTTATTCCTTGAAAAAGGTGAACACACAAGATATACATATAACAGACAAAATATGCACTTGCTTAAGGGTGTTGGACAAGAAAGCCATTAGGATACAGGATTGACAATTTCTTCCATAATACATGTCCAGACGTAGACATCACGAAAATACACGAAGACACAGAGTATAGGCTGGGCCTCGTTTATATGCAATCTCCAGTCTATACCTTACTATTGAGTGTAGGCCATTGGAGAACAATTACCTGCACCCAATCTCTCCTTGCCACCTCACCTGAGGGCACTGTAATACCTGCCCACTGGGTGGGTATTATTCTAATCAGGTGGCTTATTTCCTCAGCCCCCCCTCCCACACTTGCTCAGCCTTAAATACAGTTATTTCCCATTGAACACAACCTAAACCCAACCCCTGTCATAAATCAGTGGTGAGGTTGACAGTCTTACCCCAGAGTAAAACTCCTCCCACCCCAGGACGTTTAAAAACTGCTTTTCCTATCTAAATAACTTCATAGCTTCAGTTCAGTAATACTTACTGGCACGCAAGACATATTAATACATTCCGGCACGCATGACGCTCCCAATGAGACTAAATATTACTGTGTAATACTAAAATTAAGAGAGATATTAATATCTGTCTCTTAGTACCTGCTAGACATCATGTGTCTGTAATCATTAATTGCGACTCGGTCCCACGCATACACATATGTAACTTTTAGCATGTTCAGCCGAGGACATCTCATTATATTCTTATATTTAATAAGGTCACTCATTCTGATATCTCCTTCTGTAGCCGCACCCCTGGCCCCCATAAAATCCCTTGTCAAGAAATGCTTTGAAGCTGGGCCTCCTGTGTAGAGAACGTTTGTCACAGGTGCTATATTTCACACCCAATGCTCCAGACATGGGGTAGCTGTCTCTACCAGCAATATACAGTTGGTTGCTGAAGCAGGGTAAAAACACCTTACTGAACCGTAGTCCAGTTAACCCCTTACTTCCCACGTGAGAGCAGGGTGTGGCCAAATGTGGTGTAACCCTTTCAATACCGGGCCAAACCCCCTCTCCCATGACACCTATGTTTACAGATGGGCTTTTACTGTAATAACTAATCACAACCCCTTAAGTTGGTTACAGCGTGTGTCGGGGAGAATGGAAAATTGCTACGCTGGAGCTTTGCCCTTCAAGAATTTGATTTCACAATTCAGCACAAGAAGGGCAATGAGCACAGCAACACGGACGGTCTCTCTCGACAGGACATACCCAGTGACCAACAGACCTCAAGGACTTCCAGGTCTGTGGAGCAACCTGATGGGATGACAACCCCAGAGCCTTCTTCTTGATGGGGGAGATGTGACAGTAGGGGTAGCTGGTCTCACATTATAAAGGTGAAGCCTGGCTACCCCTAAAACTGTGTGTTTTCAGCTGCCTATGCACACTTGCAAGGCGGCTACATGTTCAGTATTAGGTGCCTGTTCAGATACCGCTTACACTGTGTGTTTTTGTCCGCCTTTGCACATGTTACTGGTTTTAACCCCTTAAGGGAGTGACCCCTTAAGGGGAAAATCCTCAAAACAGTGGTATATCTGAGAGGGAAGCTTTATGTGGATTTTGGGGGGAGGAGAGGGGGTGGTAAATAGTACCGGGACGTGTAAATAATGTATGCACTTTAGTCCCAGTGATAATGTCATTTTCCCCCAGCCAGCCTGCTTGTTTGTTGGATCACCTGTGTGCATTTCTATGGAGGTATACTCAGTGATTCAATCAGCCGAGGTGCCTGCATAGAAATGTGGATTGAGACAAAGGCTGGGAGCAGTGAGGTACTGAGACATTCGGTGAGTGGGGAAGGGTGGACAATTAGGTCCATTGATGGGCTTTCAGAGTCTTTGTTCCCTGCAGACTCTAGTGCGTATTGTATTCTTGTTATTGTGTATTTTGACTTGTCTGCTGTTTATTCAACAACTTTGTCCTGTCTGGTGCTAGTGGTCCCGGTGGTTTTGGTGTAAAAGTACTGGTCTCATGTGACGGGGGGGCAGGGGGGACTAAGAGTGCTGGGTGTGTCAGGGGAGCAGTGTAAGAGGACTGGGTGTGGCGGGGGGAGCAGTGTAAAATTGCTGGTTGTGGGGGAGCAGTGTTAGAGCGCTGGATGTGGGGGGAGAGCCCTGGAGGTGGGAAGAAGCGTGAGAGCGCTGGGTGTGAGGGGAGATCCCTGGAGGTGGGAAGAAGCGTGAGAGCGCTGGGTGTGGGAGAGGAGCAGTGTTAAAGCGCTGGGTGTGTGGGGGGAGTAGTGGGAGCGCTGGGTGTTGGGAGGACTCGTGTAAGAGTGTTCGGTGTGGGGAGAAGCGTGAGAGTGTTGTTTGTGGAGGGGGGGAGCAGCGCGAGACCCCTGGGGGGGGAGCAGCGCGAGACCCCTGGGGGAGGAGCAGCTCGAGACCCCTGGGGGGGGAGCAGCTCGAGAGGCCTGGGGGGGGGAGCAGCGCGAGAGCCTTGGGGAGGAGCAGCGCGAGAGCCCTGGGGGGGGGGAGCAGCGCGAGAGCCCGGGGGGGGGGAGCAGCGCGAGAGCCCGGGGGGGGGAGCAGCGCGAGAGCCCGGGGGGGGAGCAGCGCGAGACCCCTGGGGGGGGGCAGCGCGAGAGCCCTGGGGGGGGGAGCAGCGCGTACCCCTGGGGGGAAGCAGCGCGAGAGCCCTGAGGGGGAGCAGCGCAAGAGCACTGGGTGTGGAAGGGGAGCAGTGTTAAAGCGCTGGGTGTGTGGGGGGAGTAGTGGGAGCGCTGGGTGTTGGGAGGACTCGTGTAAGAGTGTTCGGTGTGGGGAGAAGCGTGAGAGCGTTGTTTGTGGGGGGGGAGCAGCGCAAGAGCCCTGGGGGGGGAGCAGCGCGAGAGCCCTGGGCGGGGAGCAGCGCGAGAGCCCTGGGCGGGGAGCAGCGCGAGAGCCCTGGGGGGGAGCAGCGCGAGAGCCCTGGGGGGGAGCAGCGCGAGAGCCCTGGGGGGGAGCAGCGCGAGAGCCCTGGGGGGGGAGCAGTACGAGAGCCCTGGGGGGGGAGCAGCGTAAGATTGCCGGGCTGTGGGGGGGAGCAGCGTAAGATTGCCGGGCTGTGTGGGGGAGCAGCGTGAGGGCGGAGGGAGCAGCGCAGGGGTGCTGGGCATAGGGGGAGAAGCACAAGAGCGCTGGGTGTGGGGGAGGAGCAGCGTGGTAGCCCGTGGGGTGCCACGTATGAGCGCTGAATGAGGGGAGCAGTGTGAGCGCTGTGGGAGGGGAGCAGCTTTAGAATTGATACTTTATGCTTCCATAACCCTTGTTCATTTTCTGCCACATACAGAGCGAAGCACCGCCAGTGTAACCATGGAGATGGATCACATGCTCATCAATAACCAGAGCGTACCCTAACCCTGTGACAGCAGAGACTCCACCTCCCGCGCCACTCGCCTGCTTTCTTTATATGTGAAACACAGAATTTTATACAGCTCATTATCATTCTTATTTAATCGGGGTTTCCTCTTCCGGGTGTCACATGACACAACGTCGCATTGCCGAGGACAGCTGCCGCCTGTCCCGGGGCATGCTGGGATATCACCCCTTTATCTGTTACAGACGGGAAACTGTATATGGTTTTATTTAAGGTTCATTTGAGTTTGCGGATGTAGGGGGGAGCAGTGATAGAGCGCTGGGGTTGAGGGGGGGAGGGAGCGCAAGAATGCTAATATGAGGGAGCATGATAAGAGTGGGAGTGACTCCCTAGAATGCTCTGCTGTTGGCGTGAGGGATTTGGTAGCATAGCATAGGCTTCCCTGCCGGAGAGACCAGAATCCCTGCAGATTACATAATAAATATCCGGCACTGCAGGGGTTAACTTTCCTCTGGCCTCTTCTATGCCACTCCTACTTTAGCTGGGTAAATCCTGCTAGATCAACTTGGCAGGCCTGGCAGGGGTATGACTGCTTGGTGCTAATGAACGCTTCATCCCTAAAGGAGAAAGAGCAGCTGGAGTACTCTGTTGTCATACAGCACAATCATCATGAGATGATGCAGCCCCACTTAATTGAATGTGTGTGCGCGTGCACATACATACAATGATTTTCCTTTGCTTTTCCAGCCTGCTCAAACATTGTCAGTCATTTTCCCATTTCTAGCGATGATGCGGATGTAAAAATATTCTATGCAGGATGTTTTAAAAATGTCCGCTTTTGTGAAACAACCAAGAGGTAATCCTATCGAAGCTGCCTTGCAGGGATTAATTCACTACGTTGCCGGCAACGAAGGGAGGTTTAAGGAGGGTGGATTGCTTAAAGAAAATCTTAATTTTAATTACTCTGGGAAAGGGAGGGGTGAGTTAATTACAAGATCACCGATGTGCCTTAATCGGGGGGGGGGAGTAACTTTCAGCTTGTGATGTCCCCAGACTGATAGCCAAAGTGCACCGCCCTATACCCCAACACCCCCAAATGTTAAGCCCTGGACTCATCACTTTTTAATAAAGATTTTATGTACTTCAATCACCCTGTTCCTGTGGATAATTTACCTTTTTTCCCGTGGCGACTTTACAACCACGATTTGCAGCCCCTATGACGGCACAGCTGCTGTGTTCAGAAAGGGGTCTGTCCCACTAAGAACGTGTGTGTGTGTGTGTATCAAATGCAAGACTTTTGACTATATTTACCTAATCTCTTTTACGAGTAATGTCAATTGCAATGCGTTTTATTCTGTTCTTTGTAAAGTATTTCCCGTGCAAACGTTAGATGAGTGTTGCACTAAAGTACTATAATGCATTTTATACGTTTTAATCCTAAAAATCCCATTATAGTCCCCAAGCATGTTTTAGCCCCAAAACAGCCGCTTTCCTAGATACGGAATAAATGGGTTAAATCATAATTTGCCACCATAAAGACCCCCCCCCCCCCCCCCCCAAAAGTACTTTTAAGCTATTAAACTTTTTATAATAACCAAATGCTTTCAATAGTTTTTTTTAAATCTTTAATCTCTTGTAATATGACTGTTTTGTATGCTTCTGCATACACAATGTTGATACATTGTTTGGTTTAGACCTGTGTTCCCTGTAACCTTGATGTTATGCAGGACGTTAGCGGGTTCTTGGAGACAATACATTTTGATATTGACTGACATTTTACTCAGGCCAGAAATCCCCTCATCCCCCACAATATTGGAGGGCAGGGGGCCCCCTGGATCTGTACCACTATATTTTTTTTAGCTCTGGGAACCCCCTGCTTCCTGAGAGACCTACCGGGGAAGTTATACAGGGGGCAAAATGGTTACCAAATCACAGGTCAAAAGGAAGTTGCAACATCAGTCGCTGTTTCCTACTGGATGGCCATTTAAATCCCCTTTGAAAAACAGGAAGTGATACCCTTAATTGGTAAAAACAAGAACGGGCAGGTCCAGTCTAAATTTTAAAAAAAAGGATAATTACCCTATTTATTATAAGTAAAGATGAAATAATTTTATTTTTACCAACTTGTTTATTTTATTAATTAATAAGTTTATTAAATGTTGCTCTGTAATGTAATAAAGGGATACCGGCGCTTAATAAGTCCAATTAGGTTGATTTCATTATCCAATGGAGATAGTTCAAATTTCGGAATGATTAGCAAACTGTTGATTTCGTGATGACCAGATGCAACCTCATTCGAATGGTTTGGAACATGTAATGAAATAAAAATATATTTAGTGCAACACAGCTATAACATTACACAAATAAAGACTCACAGGACTTACCAACAATACAAACAGGACAAGCAAACACCAACAGGACTAACAAAAACAATAGCAAAGCTATAATAAAATTAGTTTAATATAACTAGATGGAATAAAAGATAAGGACAAAAACAGGAACGCCAATCCGGTTGGGTAAAACCCGAGAGACACTCACAGGACGTCAGAGAGTAAAAGGCAATGTGCATCCACTTGGCTGATGAAACTCCTTCCTCCACGTGTAGAGTATTCGCAGGGCTTTCAATTCTCCCGTTTGCCTCTGTTCCTCAGACCTCGATGCAACGTCGCAGGTACTTCTCCGTGTCCCAGATCAACCTGCGACCGGTAGTGACGTCACCGGACGTTGCGTCACACGCGGACGGGAACCAGCAGTAGTAGAGGCAACGGCGATCGTAATTCCTCCGCTTTTGCTCACCGAGTATGGAAAATGGGCACAAGGACTCCTTCGCTCTTAATGTCCTGTATTGTCCTGTACTGTCCAACTAAGAATCAATAGCCCTACGCGTTTCGTGTGCGTACACACACTTCTTCAGGGGTTATAAAATTATGCCAGTGACGCCCGGTATTTAAGCTCCCGCCCCCAGTTTGATTGGTCTATCAATCATGGAGGCCTTAAAGCAATACCTACTCGGCTAGGTAAAAATCACTAGACACTTAATAAGCTTTGCTATTTCTAAACAACAATGACCTAACATATACATAAAACATAAAAATACATCAAATTTAAATGAAATGGCAAGTGAAACATAACATTATTGGTTATACCTAATAAGGAAAATACATAATCAGAAAATGATCTTTAAACAGTCACAAAAATGCTCCCAACTCAAAATCTATATTGAGACCTTTAGGGGAAAGGGTCTGTAACTCATAGATCCAGTATGCCTCACGCATAACCTATTCCCACCCCTTGGGCTAGCTGGAATAGCCTCAATCGCCTGGCATTTTAGTCCAGTAGGGTTTTTGTTATGATGTGTGAGGAAGTGGTGGGATACGCTATGAGTCACTAATCCCTTTTTGATGTTATATAAGTGTTCATATACCCGCCTTTGGTATGTTGTGCCTGTCCTTCCTACATATTGTAGGCCGCAAGGACACTGCAGTAGGTATATGACATAACACGTATGGTAATCTATATAAGACCTGATTGGATATTCTTTCTTTGTGACGTTTGATTTAAACCTCCTTTCCTGTTTGCTATATGAACACGCCATACATTTAGAACATTTCAAAAAACCTTTATCTTTCTTATCACTATACTGTTTCTGGTGAATAAGTGGGCAGCTAGGGGCTAATACATATTTTTTTTTTTATATATATGATTTCCACTGTTCTCCAATGATTGAAAGCAGCTGGTTTAAATTAATCCATCGCCAAGTAGAAAAAGAGTAAGAACAGATGAGATTAAAATAACACAGACCAGAGGAAAATAGAAACATACTCATTTGTTTTTTTACAGACCCAGAAGGTTTTGGGGGGGAAGGTGATACTCTGAACCACTCTACCACACTGCCGCTATAATTAATTTCATGTAGGGTCTATAGTTCCTATATTTGCACATGAGAGCTTAGAACAGGGATGGCCAACTCCCGTCTTCAAGGGCCACCAACATTCCAGGTTTTCAGGATATCCCTGCTTCAGCACAGGTGACTCAGTCATTGAGTCACCTGTGCTCAAGCAGGGATATCACCAATACGTGGCCCCTGGCCTAGAATATGACGTTACGTAGATGGGAAGGATTTCAAAGTGTGCAGTGACCTTCTTAATGAAATAATACTTAACAGGAAACGTGTTCGTGAACAGTTGATGGTATTTAAACATGGCAGATTTAAGATACAGTACTTGGCAATAAAATTACTGGGTTTAAATCTCCCTCATGGAAACAAAATGGCTGTCAAATCTCAGGTTAATAGGAAGCTACAACATTTTAACGGTTGTGATTAAGAAAAGGTAAAAAGTGTGCAGCAAAAATAAATTCAGGGATAATAAAAATACAATTGTTAAAGTGACAGACTCAAATATTGAGATCCCAAATACCCAAAAATGTGATTTAAAGTGAACACATTTAACACATATTCGGTGACATGTACATAACCTTGCTAGGTAATAAGAGAACGTCTGCTGCTGTAAACCAGAGGTGACTCAGCACCTCTCAGGTACAAAAGAGAGATAAAGACAAAAAAACAGCGCACAACGCTCATAGTGTAATAAAGTTTAGTATAAAAATATTGTATCTAAAAGTGTAAGGACGGGTATATCCATGAGTACTCTGTATAAAATTATTCCCTGATGAAGTAGTTGTTATACTACAAAATACGTAGGATTTTATGCTGTTTTTAATGGTTTACTGACATCATGAGCCCTAAGAATTGTCGTGACTTCACTTTTGTTTTGTTTTTTACTCATCTTGCTTAGCCGCAAATATTGTGGCGAGATGGAGTGACGTCATCAACCTTTTTAGTCCTGCACCGTCATAGCTAATCTTTGGCCAGCAGTCTGCATTACTCTCTACGAACATTAGCTGCTTTACCGCTGGTGCCGGCAGTTGTTTCATTGCGACTACCCTACCGATACCCCTCGGTCACGATCATTTGTGATGCTGTGTGGTGACGTAGGGTGCCCTCACAGCTCTACTGACGTGTTTTCACGATGCCATATACTTTTTTGTTTGAACACCTGCTTCTGTGACAATTACTGTCATAAGGACTGCTGCTCCCTACATACGCGAGGAGGACTTATCGTGCCCGCTTGTGTGGTGCCACCTACCATGAGGAGAGCGTTTATATCCAGTAGTCAGAAAATCCATCCAGGAGAGACCAGAAGGCGTCTGACATCTATTTTGTCCGGTTCCAGTGTGGTAACGCATGTCTTGTTATGAAATGCTTAAATACTTAGAAGATCTTTTCTGATGTACGCAGAATACTTACCCTTTTAGATACAATATTTTTATACTAAACTTTATTACACTATGAGCGTTGTGCGCTTTTTTTTGTCTTTATCTCTATTTTACCGGTTGTGGCTTGCCATTTAAATCCCCAATAAAACCCAGGAAGCAAGACCAGTAATTCCACTGGTAAGTATCTCGGAAACCGGGGTGGTCGCCAGAGCTGGAAATAGTGCGGCTCAAAGTTTCAGTCCTGTAAACAAAATGGAGGTTATTTGGGGTGGATTGCTCCTTTAAATCATGCCAAATCCCGAGGCGCATGAAAGTGTAAGCCTTGAGCTTCGTCCCCCGCCTAATTAAAAGATTGAAAATATCCACAATAAAGCTATTGCATCGACCCAAAATTAACACAGCCCAAGTGGTAAAGTTGCAGGGATGGCTCCGCAAAGTGCCAGGAAGAAGAAGAACAGAGGAGATTTAAGGAAATATCTGAGCAGGTCTAGATCACAGAGCGCCGGGACAGAAATGGCGCCGAATTCAACGGCGGG
Organism: Ascaphus truei; assembly: GCF_040206685.1. NCBI lineage: Eukaryota > Metazoa > Chordata > Amphibia > Anura > Ascaphidae > Ascaphus > Ascaphus truei. The sequence goes on from NC_134499.1 coordinate 585,484, forward strand.
CTCAAAATCTGAACGAGACAAGCACACGGCTGAAGGACCAGAACAGCTACCGGTCCGCCGCTGTGATTTTGACGGGTTATACAGAGACATGAAAACCCTCCTGAATGCAAAAATGCAAGAACTCCGTAAAGAGGTGCAGAGCGTGGGAGAAAGAACCGGAGAACTGGCGGCAACAACTAAATCAATAAAGCAATCTGAAAAAAGGTCTTCGCATTTACAATCCCAGAAAACGGAATTAGCAGACCGGCAAGAGGACGCGGAGAACAGGGACTGCCGCAACAACATAAGAGTCCGTGACATCCCCGAAGAAGTTACTGACATGGAGGGATTCATCTCCCGTTGGTTAGCGGCACTACTCCCCGACTTACCTGAGACAGAACTCTTCATGGACCGCTGCCATCGAGCCCTGAGAAGCAGACCATCCGCTGCAGAACAACCACAGGACGTGATTGCGAGGCTCCACTATTTCCGGACCAGAGACGCAGGAGGGGTTAGAGAGGGAACGGAAGTAAGGAGAGAGGAAGGAAGCAGCTGATGAGGAGGGACAAGGGCACAGAGGGGGTTCCTTAAACCTACCCCATAACTGTGGCAGGCCACACGGAAGAAAGAATTAGACGGGACACAGAGGAAAGAAGGTAGCACTAGGTCCGAGAGCTAGAAGCAGAAGGGGCTGAGCAGCAGTAATGCGATAGGGAAGAGGTAGTTAGGGGAAAGGAACTACACATAGAGCCCGATGGGTCGCCGGAAGAGGAGATCACAATGGAGGGTCAGAGAGGGCAAGAGGAGTTAAGGAGGACAAGTTACGTTAGTTGAGATAGATATCAGATAGGGCCTCCAACTGAGGAGGAGGAGGGGGGGCTCAAACAGTCTGTGGATATTTTTCTTTCATAGATCATTTTAGATGGTGGGGGAGGGAGGTTTGGGTCCGTTCCCACCTTAAACATGGGTCTCCACATGAGTGCCAGGGGGTCATTTCCCGGGTGGCTCATGAAAGTCCTCACTGGGCCAGCTGATATGGGCGTTATTGGCAGGAAGAAGATCATCCAGGACTGCGCCCAGGCTGGACGCCCAGGAGGGGCAGAGAAGGTGGCAGGAGGGGTTTGGCCCCGCCCAGCCACCGGTTGCTCAATATATGTTTTTATATGTTCTGTCGTCATTGTCTCAATGTTTCCCTCGTGTGTGCCTCGCTGTTTCGCCCCCACGCAGTTAGGAAGTACAGAGCAGGCGTGGATCGGCTCGGCTGAGAGGTCCGCGCATAGGTCTTATCCACGCACTCAGAAGGCCTACAGACAAGCGAAGGTTTGGATCTCCACAAATGGGTATGGACATTGTTATACTTTCCTACAATGTTAAGGGATTTAACAGCCCCCGGAAGAGGAGAGTGGCCATAACTGACTATAAAAGATCTGACCCAGACATCATACTGATACAGGAGTCACATTTTTCCAACAATAGCTCCCCAAAGTACATAGATGGCAGGTACAAGAGTTGGTTCTCAGCCACAGCTAGTAAGAAACAAAGAGGAGTGGCAATCCTAGTTCACAACCGTTTACCGCTAAACATCAAGCTTAAAAAAAAGACAAAAATGGTCGGTTCTTAATTGTAGCAGGCAATTTACGGGGCCAGTCTATCACGCTAGCAAATGTCTATGTGAACAAGCAGAAGCCTTCCTTGACAAATTCTTTTCAACTCTTAGTAAACTGGCCCAGGGCTGCGTAGTGGTAGAGGGCGACTTTAATCAGACATTAGACCCGACAATGGACAGATGTACCCCGGGAGGTCACAAGAGACCGAACGTTCGGGCCTCATGGTCCAGGGGGCTGAGGGCCAATAATTTAATAGATATTAGGCGTGAATACCACCAAGGGGAGAAGGGGTTCACCTTCTACTCCCATCCACATGACAGATACAGCAGGATTGACTACCTCTTTGTGTCTAGCAGAATGGTTTCACAGATCTCCCATACGGGAATCCATGATATGTCATGGTCAGATCATGCACCGATTAAGCTGCGGTGCACTGATTTCAGGCTAGACAGGCCAGGAGCGAACTGGAAACTCAATGAGTTACTGATAAAAAGCCCTGAGATTGAACAGAAGGTTAGGGATAGAATCAGGTGCTACTTTAAGGAGAACGTCGGCAGTGTGATTTCACAGTCCACTCTATGGGAAGCCCATATGGCAACTCTGAGAGGGGAGCTCATAGAGATTGCGAGCAGACGTAAAAGGGAGGACAAAAAGATCAAAATATTACAATCAGAATTGGCTGTCCTGTCGGCCCTACACAAAGAGAACAAAAAAGCTTCAACGCTAAAAACGTTGCTTGATACCAAAACTAAGCTAAATTTACTACTAACCTCCGAGCTGAAAAAGAGATGTCATGGTCTAAGCAGAAATTTTTGGAAAAAGCGAACAAGCCAGATACCCTACTTGCCAATAAACTTAGAGATAGAGACCAAAACTTTCATATTCAGGCAATTCGAACAAGGAAGGGGGACCTCACTTCTGACCCCAAATTAATAGTAGAAGAATTTAAAGCATATTACGAGACCCTATACGATGGGGCTAAGGTTACCCAGAGTGGGGCCACGCGCAAGCAACTAAAGACATTCCTAAAGGGGGCTAGATTACCTAGATTGAGCAGAGAGGAGAGGGACGCGCTGCAGGAAGACTTTACCCTAGAGGAGCTTTTGGAGGTAATTAAATCACTGAAGGTATCCAAAGCCCCTGGCCCGGATGGCTTCTCTAACTTATATTATAAAAAATTCTGAAATATACTAGCTCCTCATCTATTAAAGCTGTACAATTCCTTTCTGGAGGGTGCCCCCATTCCAGGTCCGATGCTCCAGACGTCCATCTCAGTAATACATAAGCAAGGAAAGGACCCAGCAGATTGTAAAAGCTACAGATCCATCTCTCTGATTAATTCGGATACAAAAATATTTTCCAAATTGCTGGCTAACCGTCTCAACCAGGTGATGCCAAAGCTGATCCATCCTGACCAAGTAGGGTTCATATGCGGCAGACAGGCGGCAAACAACACCAGACGGATAATAGATTTAATCGATTTGGCTCAGAGGAAAAATATCCCGTCTATGGTCTGGACGCAGAGAAAGCATTTGACAGAATTGATTGGCCCTTCATGAGAGAGACGCTTGGAGAATGCGGCCTAGGTGGGAAAATGTTGGGCGCAAATCTGGCACTGTATAAGGGACCGATGGCGTAGGTCAGACACCTGGGCTTCCCATCTGAGGAATTCCTAATAAAGAGCGGCACCAGGCAGGGTTGCCCCCCTGTCTCCTCTCCTTTTTGCACTATGCATTGAGCCCCTGGCAGCACATATCCGTCACAGCCCAAATATAGCAGGAAACCAAATCGGGGAGCAGTCACACAAAGTGGCCCTGTACGCCGATGATGTTATATTAACACTATCCCAGCCCCTCACCTCTCTGCCAAATGTCTTTAGTCTGCTGGGGGAATTTAATAAGATATCCAGTTTTAAAATTAATCAGTCAAAGTCAGAAGCCCTAAACATAACCCTTCCGAAGGTCACAGAAAAACTAATTGCTGTAAATTTCAACTTTAAATGGCAAGTCTCCTATATTAAATACTTAGAGGTTAACATTACAAAAGAAGATAGCGCCCTATATAAAGCAAATTACCCCAGACTGATAAGGACCCTGAGGGAGGATCTCAGGAGGTGGTCAGGTTACGGAATTTCATGGATCGGTAGGATCCAGAGTATAAAAATGAATCTCCTTCCCAGAATCCTATATCTGTTCCAAACTCTACCGGTACAAGTGGCCAGGGATGACATCCTCCGTTTGCAGTCCTCCTATGGTGAAATTCGTCTGGGGTAACAAAACACCACACATTAAAACTAGTACACTAATTAGGCCCACATTAAGAGGAGGACTGGTGGTACCTTGCTTGTTGTCGTATTTCAAAGCGGCCCAATTATCTCAAATTACTCAGTGGCACACGCACCCAAGCCTAAGGTGATGGGTAGAACTGGAAAAAGAGTGCTGTGCCCCTGTGGAATTACAGGATTTGATTTGGCTACCAAAAAAAGTATTTAAGATCGTACGTGACCCGCTATCCGCAATGAGCAGCTCTTTGGCAGTATGGGAGAGTAGCAGGTACAAATATGCCCGTTCAAGGCAACACTCCTTGATGACCCCGTTTTTGGGAAACCCTGATTTCGTTCCGGGTCTGCAGAGTAAGGACCTAGCAATTTGGAAACAAAAGAGTCTCACGAGGCTAGTACACCTGGAGGGCAGAATCTCAATAAAATCTTTTGAGCAAATTAAATCGGAAAAGGAGATGCCAAACTCAGAATTCTTTAGATACCTCCAGTTAAGAGCGCTCTACACTAAAATCCCAAAAGGCCCTAGGCGAACAAATTTTGAGCAGCTCTGTTCAAGAGGGACAGGCACCAAGGGACTTATCTATGGCATATACAGAGAGGTGGTATGTCCTGCAAAGGATGACGACAAGAAACTGAGTTATAGGACCAGGTGGGAGGAGGACTTAGGGGAGACAGTAGAAGACGAGGACTGGGACTCTATAGTACTGGCGGCTGCAAAGAGTTCTATATGCACTACATTAAAGGAGAATGCATATAAGGTCCTGATGAGGCGGTACCTTACCCCGATGAGATTGGCTAAGTTTGTCAAAGACTACCCTCCATTGTGTCCTAAACAATGTGGGGAACAGGCAGACTTGTTGCACATGCTGTGGAGTTGCACCAAGGTGCTCCCGTTATGGGAAGACATTAGGAATTGGCTACAGAGAAATCTAGGGCTCGCGGTCCCTTTTGGACCCCTGGTTGTTTCTGCTGGGCAGACGCACCCGGGGGTTGAACAGATCGGAGCACAAATTAATTGCACATTTTGCAACAGCTCTGAGGTGCGAAATCGCAGCATTATGGAAGCAACCCGACTTACCCAACATCCCAAAAATGAGGAACAGAATCTGGTACGTCTGCCGGATGGAGCAGTTAACGAGTCTGGTTAACGACACCGGCACAAATTTTTTTAAAATCTGGGCACCGTGGCTGGCCCAAACGGATATCCCAGGGGTAGATGCCTCCAATATTTTGCTCTGATAGATGGAAATGCATTCTCCTATGATGTGCTGGTACTGACGATAGGCAAGCAAGAGACTGGTAGAACTGACAAGGGCTAGCAAAACTCAGACAAGAATCATGGGTCACAAGAAGAGACCTCTAACAAAATCCCAAACTGTCAGGGGTCCTCGTGGATGAATAGTGAACCAGAGGCTTCCTGGACTGCTTAACCCCCCCTCCCCTCCAAGTGTCTCGGTCTGTGGTCTTGTTAGTCGGTTAGCCCCCCTGTTTGTCCAGTTGGTTCAGTTTACTAAAAATTGATGTGATATGGATACTGAATTGTAGGACAGTGTGGTGTTAGAGTCTTGTTTACCTGTACCATTCGCTCAACAAAAAATTTTTTTGTTGCAAAAAAAAATATCATGCCAAATCCCTTTTGTAAAAAAATACCCTTTTTGTTTTGTCTCATCCTATTTTTTATGGTTATTTCCTTTAATTTTTCCAATAACTTTTAAAAATTAATCGGTATTTTATTTCCGACATGGCAGGAACAGAGCCATGTGCACCTTTTTTATTTACGGTTCCGAAAAAGGGATTTGGAATCAAGGGGGTTTATACATCAAGCCGTCAAAAAGTACTTTGACGTTCATTTTGCGTCTTCTCTGAGAAAATGAATGGGGTTTTCTATAGTTGGCGTAGTTCATTAGCCCGGAATGGAGTTTGGCGTGTGATTGTAGCACGCAGTACTACTCATTTTTTAGTAACAAACTCAACGTTCCACTTTTTTGTTAACAAAATGTTTTATTTTAAAGCGGCTTCTTACCTATAGTGTTATTAAAGCATAAATATTGTATAAAACCAGGATTACTGTTATGGGGAAAATGGCACCTTTGTGGGTCCATGCAATTGTTAGGTACAGATCTCCGAGGTTTGTTTTATAAATGTTTTGCTTATTACGCTGTCAAGGAAAGAAATTAAATGTCACATTGCTTTGTTTCAGGGGTTAAAAAAAATCGGAGCATATTGATGGTAAACCTACAAACTAAAAATCCAGAAAATTAAAATATTCTGCGTTGTTTATCTTGCGGGATTAAAATATACTCAACAAATAATTAACGGGAAGTTATCCCATACACTGAAATTGTTAGTTGCTATGGAACGGTAGCACCCCGATCAGTGGAGAATTCCGTGCAGATTTTTCTGGAAATCGACAATTCTTTAGAGAAAAATAATAATACACTTAATAGATATCAAAATTGTTGTGACTGGCAACGTCTGCGCCCATCTGCGGGATGTCCGGCAAGTGTATGAAGTGTGGGCGCGTGGATTGCGGCTTGTAGTAATGTCAATGTCATTAGACACCGTTTTTTAAATCTTAACTCATTTGTAGGGCTCTTGGAAGGAAATGAGTAAAATGTTGGTGCTTTACTAATAAACGATAATAATAAACGCAGTCCGGTGACAGAACAGTGGCGATTAAAACGGTGCGGGGGTCACACATACACACTTGCCTTCTCTCCGTCTCTCCTTTTGCAACCCTGCCTTTCAACCATTATCTAACATACAGTGCTTCCACTGCAGCAAAGGATTCTGGGAAATGACATGCAAATGAGCACACAATGTGACAACTTTTGCCTGAAATCCATTTTTACATGGAACCCATATAAGCAAATGCTCTGCTGTTCACAGATTATATATATATATATATTTTATGTATATAATTGCATCAGCAAAACAAATGTGGGTTTTTTGTTTTCTTTAGTATTGTAACTCCATGACTAATTCCTTATGTTCAGGAACGCCTTAAAGATATGTGTGGATTTTAGGCGGAATCTATTAAATACCACTTTGAAGCATTACACTGTAGTGCCTTGCACAATGGGAACACACCTTAACCTCTACATTGCAATACGTTGAAGGTACACCTGTCAGTTTTGGAGTTAATAAGCACATATTAGGCAAGTTGTAATTTCTGCTAAATGGAAATAAATAGGTTTTAAAGCATCCTTATTTTAAATCATTACCAAGGGCTTAGTTCCTCCAAACCCCCGTACATTTATGGTACATCTGATGTGTCTGAACTTCCCCCTACTAAATCAGAATCATGTGAAATACTATTTGTAGTTAATAAATAATAGTTTATACCATAGAAAATGTCTTTCCACCTCATGCCTATATGTGTGTTTATAAAAAAAAAATATTAATCCTATTGAATAATTTCCAAATAATTAAATAAGTCAGTTACAATGGCATTAGGGTGAAACAAATAGGATAAATGCAACAGTGCTTTGTAACATTGTTATTTTATTGGGACAATGTTTAGGGTCTGAGACCTCCTAGTGAAGTAACATGGATCCTTTATGTGCAAGCAGAAAGCAGATGACATTGAAGTTATTTTCAGCCTTGTGTTTACAAAACACATCCAGTTTTTCTCCTTCTAGTACATCTTCTCTTCCAAATTTCCATGGCTGCTCAAATCTGACATTACTGGAAATCCCAAAGCATTGCTCTGTAGAAAACTTGATGTTTGTTTTTGCAGAGAGTGTGAGATGGAAATAGCAACTCCCTTTAGCAAGATGGCGATTTGAGCTGCAAATGCTTTTGGCAAAGAAATTATAAAGGGTTTCAGATTTGTAGGATCTGCTTAATCTCTTTGTGGCAGTCCTGGCCCCGGGGAGAATGGGATTCAACCCCCAAATGCTCCATTTGTTTTGGCGAGTGGGGGGCATAGCACCCCAACCCTTAAAAAAACGTACCATGCACTTTATATAAACACAACACATACTGAAGTCACAGGAATATGGGGTGAGAGAAGCCCAAATCCCCCATTTAAAAAAAACCCCATCACAGCATTTTCATCCCAAAAAGCCGCCCCCAGTCTGTATTTTTTAGCAGAATTTTTTTCCTTGAATTACAAAATCGGATGACAATGTTTAATGATCTGTTTTTAAAAAAAAAAATTATTAGATATAATCAAAGCTGCTAAAATAAATTTATCAAAGCCAAAACATAAAGGTTTGTTTTCATTTAAGGTTTTCTATTCCAGGTTAGGGGCACAACCCCCAGTTCCCAAACCGCAGGGTGTAGGATCTTACTGCTGTATGCACAAGTAAAAACAAGATTACTTTTGTAAACAAAGTTTATTTATTTTTTAACAATGCGTGCAATTTGTTTAGTGTCTACTGGCAGGTTAGCCCTGATAAAGTGAAAGGAAATGTTGGGGGTACATGTGGTGGTCCATATAAAAGAGGGGGTGATGGCTTGTCCCCCAAATCTGTTATTAACCAAACAACATAGCAATGAAGTATTAGCTGATACCTTAGACATTATTTAACCAAGACATATAGTTTATGTTTAAAGAAAATAGGCCATAAATATTTTGGGGTACTTTTTTTTACGTGGATGTGACTTTGATGCCCCCCTAAAAGTTACCCCATTACACCGGCAAGTCAAATAAACAACTGACAAAGGGGGATTAAAAAGGGCGGTTTGGAAAAGGGGTTTTCATATGTATTTATTTTTTATTTTTAGCAAGGCATGGGGCTCGTTCCTTTTTGAGGGGGGATACTGAATTTTAGGGGTGCAGTTAGTGGGATCCCGCTGGTGGGTCCCCCTTTCTCCTGCTCCCCTCCCCGTCTCCTGTCCCCAACAAGAGCCAATGAAGCCATGAAACCTTACACAAAGTCAGCTCAAAGTTTTGCCAACAAGCTGACAGTTGTTATTTGGAGGGGGCAGAAATAGGGTTTTTTCGGGTGCTTGTAGGGCACGGTGTGGGGGCTCCCCCATGATGAAGCTGGGTCCCCCAGGAGGGCTTCAGACCCTCCCACCTTTCCCTGATGGACATACTGTACTCCCAGCTCCTTGTGTTAGTTGGGGTGGCTTTTGGGCCCCCCACTGAGGACAGGAGGGGGCCCACACGCCATTTTGTGGTGCCCACTGCAGGGTCAGGGATGCACCTTCCCCACGCCAGACCCACACCCCCGAGTGGCCCCCAGGAGCCGCCACTCAGGGGCCAGAAAGGACCAAATGAGTGAAGTTTCTGAGGTGCCACGGCAGTTTTTGGGGTCCTCCCGCAACATGCGGGGGGTCCCGGCTCCTGGAGAGGTAGAGGACTAAGGGCCCAGGGACTGAGCTCCCGGGGCCTGCCGGTGTGAGGGTGGCAGAGCCGCCGAGGGGTCAGAGAATTGGCGGTTTGTGACAGGGAAGAAACACAGATAGCTGCCGAGCGGCGCCATGTCTGCCTCTTCCCGCCCGCAGCCGCCAGTCCTCAACTCGGTCCGACCCCAGCAAATAAAAGGCGGGAACTGGCGGGAGGGGCGAACAGAGGGAGGGAAGGTGCTGAGGAGAAGGGAGTGTGTGTGAGAGAGAGAGAGACAGAGAGACAGTTACTGAGGACAGAGACAGCAAAACAAACAGGGAAGAAAGGAAGAGAGAGAGAGAAACAGCTCAAGGGGGAAACAAGTACAAGCTCTCACACGCTGAGGGGAAAAAAAGAAACTGACATATTTACCTGAAAGGGAAAAAAAGAACCTGACAGGAGAGCAGACATATAGAGACAGGTGCAAACTCTGAAGACATTGAATAACAACACTGAGGGAGAAGAGCCAGAAACACATGGGTTTCTGAAGAACTTGTGAGAGTTGGGAAGAAGACTGGAAGAAAAACAGACAAGACAGCAGAGTGGCTGGATATCTCAGTGAAGAAGAGATCCCATTTTTTTTTTAAAGGGGGGAGGGCAGGAGACATTGCAGCTGTTGTTGCACATCAGGTTCTGCTACAAGTTTCCAGTCTTTTGGGGTATCTTTTCTGCTTAAATAAGTGGTGGAAAGAGAGAGACATTGACTTAAAAAAAAAAAACCACTGCAGCCAAAGACTCAGAAGAAAGTTTTTCCTGGTTGCTTTGAACCTCTGTTGTGGAAGAAACAATGACGGAGAACTCAGCCTCCACACCTGCTTCCAAGCCCAAGAGGTCCAGGTCATCTAAGCAGTCTATAGACCACCCTAAGTACTCTGACATGATCGTGGCTGCTGTCCAGGCTGAGAAGAGCCGCTCTGGTTCCTCACGCCAGTCCATTCAGAAGTACATCAAGAATCACTACAAAGTGGGCGAGAATGCAGATTCACAGATCAAACTCTCCATAAAGAGGCTGGTCACTTATGGCACCCTCAAGCAGACCAAAGGTGTGGGCGCCTCCGGCTCCTTTCGTCTGGCCAAGGCAGACGAGGCCAAGAAACCGGTCAAAAAGCCCAAGAAGGAAGTCAAGAAGGTGGCTACACCCAAGAAAGCTGCCAAGCCCAAGAAAGCTGCCAAATCTCCGTCCAAGTCCAAGAAGCCCAAAGTCGCTGAGAAGAAAGTGAAGAAGCTGGCCAAGAAAAAGCCTGCACCCTCTCCCAAAAAGGCCAAGAAGACAAAGACTGTCAAAGCCAAACCAGTGAAGGCATCAAAGGTCAAGAAGGCCAAGCCCTTAAAACCCAAGGCAAAATCCAGCCCAAAGAAAGCTACCCGGAAGAAGTGAAGCTCCTCCAGTCTCTGGACAGCTCCTCACAGCTTCTGTACATAGTTTTATAACCTTTTATTAACTTTTTCTCTTTCAGTGCAACTTTATAAAGATGATGGGCTTCCCAGTAATTCCCAAGGACAATGTGTATTTATAAAAAAATATTTTTTTATTTTTGGGAGGGAGAGGGTTGTGATTTTTTAATTTTTTTTGGCTTGCACTTATTTTGATGTCTATGATATTGAGAGTTTAGGAACATTTTCCCACAAACTTTCTACTCCTGAGGTAAAAAAAAAAAAAAAATGACTGTAAAGATATTTACATTGATAGTAACTGAATGATAACATAATGAAGCGTAATACTGCTAATTTTCTCAATCTTGTTAGCCTAGTGCAAAACTGGAGTTAAACATTCATAGGTCCCAAACCGAAACTGCTGGGAGGATTAGTGATATTTTAGACCATCTGGAAACTTTGCATCTGATAAATTGGCTAAAATAGGATTTATGTGGATGCAGGGTGATTGGACGGTCCGAGATATAAGTATTGCTCCCGTTTGTTTTGTTCTGTGTTATTCTGTACTTAATATGATTTTTCTATCAGATGCGGAGAGGGAGAATTGAGCAAATGTGTGGATTGTTAACTTTTTGCTTGGTCGGCTGATGGCTACTTATATTATTCTGAGCTTCTTTACTCAACACCGAGATCATGTTTGAATGAAATAGTTATGCTCTGTCTGCCAACCCTGCTTAAATAACGACACTTATCTTTTTGACTAAATAAACACTGCAGAAAATTCAGTGGCTACTCGGGTCAGAAAAACTGTAGCAAAGTTGCACTACTGAAAATGTCTTTCATTGAATTTGTCTCTGTTGTATAACCTCACGCTTTGTGGTAATCAAGAAATCTTTATTAATCAGAAACCAAATTACTTTTTTTTATTTTTTGGACAACCCTAAATTAAAGGGATTTCCAATAGTCAACAGCTATGGTTTGTCAAAAATATTAGATCTCTCGTATAAAATATTTTCTGTCCAACATCACTTTAGTTGATTTCAAACTGATGAGTTAGAAGAGCATTGTACCAAATGACTTCGTTAAATACAAGATTTGTAAGTAATTCTGAGGATATTGAGGGAATATCTGACCTAGCGAAAAATAATCAGTCTTATTTCTAATGTGTGTATTGCTTTGTAGTCTAGTTAGCACCGGACAGACCCAATCGTTTGTAACCATGAGTTTGAAAATAAAATGTAAAAAAAGGATTGTATGTTTCTGTGTGATTCATTTTTCAGCACTCCAATAATCTGCCACATCGGCTACATGGTCACTATAAACGGAGTAAATTGTTCTAACTTGTAGAGCCAGAATAGCTCTCTCTTCTCTCACTCTCTTCTCCTTCCTTTTCTCTCTCCTTCCTCTCTTCTCTCTCTCCTTCCTCTCTTCTCTCTCTCCTCTCTTTCTCTTCTCTCTCTCCTTCCTCTCTTTTCTCTCTCCTTCCTCTCTTTTCTCTCTCCTTCCTCTCTTCTCTCTCTCCTTCCTCTCTCATATACACACACACACACACACACACACACACACACACACACACACACACACACACACACACACACACCCAAACAAATAATTCGGTGTAACCTAATGCTGCTGGAGAGGACTGCTATTGAATAATAGCCTTATTCAGGATGTAGTAGTGAAGGTGTTAAATGTACTTATGGGATGCTCTCATTCCACACATGGGTTTGGCAGATCCACAATGTGTAATTAAAGTCACAAAGATATCCACTATAAACACGGAACCACTGTTATTATTAGCCTGCGTAGTTGGAGCAGAACGGTGACTGTTGTCTCTTATGGTGTTTTTTTTGTGTTCCAAGCCATTTGCCAGGACAATAATCCATCAATTTCCTTCACAGGACACTACATTTCAATGTCTTAATTGTCTTAGTCTATGGAACATCACAGCACCAGCTGAATGAAGGTGGTTTGATCTTAAAATGCCACGTTGATAGAAGTGTTTGTCATCTCTCGCATTCATAAGGCCTCACTCACACAGGCTGCTACATCTACATGCTTGCGTGCGCGCCCCCGCCGTCCAGCAATCTGCGCTCAAACTGCAGGCGTTGGGCCGCGGCGTTGGGGGGGAGGGTTGCGTAACGAACACGTCACAGAGCTGGTTCGCCTTTATTGGCTGAACCAGCTCACGTGACGCGACTGCAGCCCCAAATTTCAATTTGGGTTGTGGCGGCAAAATGTTGCAGCGTCAACGCTGTAGTTTGCCGCCACAAACAGTTTCTAGTCTGACTACTGTCATCCACTAGACTCAAAGACAAGGACAGGCAACATGGCCTGTCTGAGCGAGGCCTAAGGCTGCGTCCACAATGCCGCTGATCGCGCTTGGTGCGGTTAGCACAATCAATTTAAAATTGCCACGCTCACGGGCGCTTGACGAGACATTTCATTGACTTTGAGGTGTGCTGAGGGGTCACATGACCTCAGCCAATCAGTTCAAGTCAGTGTTTTGGCACCACCCTCACCCCCGCGCTTACAGGAAATGTTGCCGGACACCCGAACGCTCATGCTTGTAGAGTTGGTGACGTCACCCCTCTCGAGCATGAGCGTGGTCCGCGGCACGGGGGACAGCGCAGGGGAAGCTGAGCGCGCTAGAAAGTTTAAAAAAAATTGTTTACCCGAGCACCGGTGAGCGTGTGTGCCTGCACATACGCGCATGCGCATCGCGTGAGCGGGGACTTGCATACATATATATATGCAAGTCACCTCGCCAAGCGCCGCCCGCTCAGCGCTAGCGGGGACGCAGCCTTAGGCCTTGCGCATGGTGCCTCGGGCCGCGCTGAGCCGTGCTCCTTGTCTGCCTTGCCTGCTCAAGCTAGTGCTTTTTTGCGTCCTGGCAGGCGAGGCAGTGAGCGCGCTTGCTGGGTGGAGGCGTGGCGATAGGCGGGGCTAGTCCCTCGCTCCCATTGGATGTTTGTGGTCATGTGACCGCTCCTCCGCTCCCCTCAGCGCGGAAATTTAAACCTGCCTGTCTCCTGAAATTTTCTGAGCCTCCGCACGCATGCGGAATCGGCTCCTAAAGCCGCGCTGATTACAGATGCAGGGGGTAAGTGCATCTGCTCAGCGCGGCCTGCTTACCATGGCCCTGGCCTTAAGCTTAGTCTCCACTGGCGCTGAGCGCACTCATGCTTGGAGAGCGCTCCAAGCATGAGCGCTGGGTGTCCTGGCATTTACGCGCGCGGGGGAGGGGAGGGCATTGAGCGCGCTGGAAAGTTAGTTTTTTTGTTTACCTGAGCGCGGGTGAGCTTGTTTACATAAGCACGAGCGCGCGCGGGGACCTATATAGATATGTATGTAAGTAACTGCGACAAGCACTGCCCGCGCACTTCGGGGACTCAGCCTTATAATATAAATTGTTAATCCAACTTATAAAAGGCATCACCTAATACTGAAATACTCCTACACTCTGCACTATCGCAACCAAACTAACACGGCTATTGTCACTTAATTTGGATTTAAACAGAGGATGAAAACCTTCTAATTTAGAACATGACGCCCAGTTTATGTTATCAGAGAGAATGTGTATTTCATGCTTAAACAAGCTGAGCTGTGAAAAGCTTTTAACTAGTTAAAGTTTATTGACAATAGCACGTCAACACTGGTTAAAATCATTCATATATTTTTTAATTGGTTAGAGCAGGTAATGTGACGAACAGTAACTGGTATAAACATGACACTTTGTGTCAGCGCATAAGTGGACTGCAATACTTTGTTGCCTTTCCAGCACCAAAGGAGTTAAAACTATGGCTTAACCCCTGTGCTGCCAGTGGGGACTCTAAATGTGACTCGTTAAGGCTGCGCTTATAGTGCGCGCGACAGCGACGCGAAGGGTGACGTCACCCGTCGCCATTGCCACCCGCGAAAGTTATAATTTACGTGGCGACAGCCTCTGAAAAATCAAATTTGATCGGCTTCCAAATTTTTGGTCTCTGCTGTCGCTGCCGTCGTGTCACGCATTCTATAAGCGCTTGCGACGATGGCAATGCTTTTATTTTCAGGCGACGTCGCCGGCACTATAAGCGCAGCCTAAGTCACACACAACGGAGCAGTAAAGTGAAGGTGTAATTCTTAAGTCCCTCCCCTCCTCCAGTAAGCAACCAATAGCAAATGCCCAGCAAGTTTTCTATTGGCAGACAGGTTATGGAGAGGCGAGACATTGATTTTACGACTCGCATGCTGTCCAGGTTTAAAGGGGCAGGCTCACACAGGGCTGAATAGTGTAGGAGTGGCCAACTCCAGTCCTCAAAAGGGACAGCAACAGGTCAGGTTTTAACTATGACAGTGATTGAGCCATCTGTGCTGAAGCAGGGATATCTCTAATAACTGGCCTGTTGCTTGCCCTTGAGGACTGGAGTTGCCTACCCCTGCAATAGGGATATGTTTAATGGGTTACAGCTTGAATATTGATGCCATTTAAACATTAAAGATATATTTTCAGATGTTTAAAAGTTGTGAATTGGGGGGGGCGTGTCCAGGACGCCGATGAGGACGGTCGTGTAGGAGAGGAGCTCCACAGACCCTCGCATACTAACAGCATTATAAGCACTTTCCCCCCCCCCCCCAAAATTCGCAAACTCCATAAAGCTCTTTTCAAGCCGCATCCTCAGCAGCAATGACGGGCAGACCGAAAGCCCAAACGGCTCAGGGAGTCACAAAATTCTTCTCTCCCTCGCAGCGGAGCTCGGAGGCTGCAACTAAAAATCAAGATGGCGCCGGCTCAACCAGCGCACGTGGCACCAAGCAAGCAGCGCCTGACCGAGACCGTGCTGAGGAGCCCCTGCCACCAGAAGAAGGGCTCACTAGAGAATATATGCAGGAGCTCATGGCTTCCATGCTGGATAAACTCCACACCTTACTAGAAGCAGACCTGCGGGCGGCAGTCACTGAACTGAAGCAGGATATCACGGGCCTCACGGAGCGTACCACGGCCTTAGAATCCAAAATGGCCGAAACCCTGCAGTCTCAAGAAGCAGCAGATAATGAGATCAATCAGCTGGGCGCAGAGATTTGCAGGCTGAGGGATAGTCTAGAAGACCAGGAGAACCGCGACAGACGTCAAAATATAAGGATACGCGGTATACCGGAATCGGTTCCTCCTGGTCAGATAAAACCTTACCTTCTAGACTTCTTCACCTCGGTATGCGGAGACCTCGACCACAAGGATCTGGAGATGGACAGAGCCCACCGCGCACAGGGACCGCGGTACCCCCCGTCCCCGCCCCACCAGCGCCCCCCACTCCCCCCCAAGTACCCTCCGCATTAAAAAATACCATATCCTTTACCTGCTCACTAGGTAACTTTCACTCAAGCGGCCCCCCCCCCCAGGTCAACAGGACTCCCCAAATAACTCAGGCCTATGAGGAAGATCACCCCAGTTAACTAAGAGGCTATACTTAAGCTTACAGACTAGGCCACTATTTCATTGTATACACCTGCAGCTATGTTCACCTCGCGTGACAGACGTAGGAAAATTGTTGAATGTTGATATGTTGTTGTCATAGAGATTGCCCTCGAACACTGAATAAGATGCAATGTCTAGTCAACGGAACGCTCTTAATATGTTGAATATCCTTGTGGTTCTGTTTACTCTGCATGTTAGATGTTGTAACACCGCAGAACATTGCACTGAGCCAATAACAGAATAATGATGAAGGACTTCGAATCCTCCTCCCCATATCGCTCCCCCCCTCCCCAGCTGAGAAGGCCCTCAAATGGACTAATCAACAGTACTATGATAAGGGTAACAAGGCCGACAGACTTTTGGCTAGCAGACTGAGCGGAATACAAAAGAGATCCCAAATAACGGCGATCAAGAATAGATCTGGTGAGATACAATATAGCGATAACAAAATAGCAGCAGAGTTTACTAAATATTATATGAGCTATACAACCTAAGATCCAAAAATGGCCGACCTGAACCTATAGCATCCGAATCTATAAAAAAATACTTAAGACAATTGCCACCTCCCTACATTAACAGAGGAGGAAAACGCAGACTTCAACGCTGAGATTTCAAAAGAGGAACTGGAAGAGGCGGTCAAAGCGCTAAAACTCTCTAAGTCCCCTGGCCCTGATGGTTTTACCAATGTCTATTACAAGAGATTCTTGCCGATACTATCCATGCATCTACTAAAAATGTTTAATCAATTTATGGAAGGGAACCCAATTCCCACCTCAATGTCTCTTGCTAACCTAGCCATTATCCATAAGGAAGGCAGAGACCCGATGCAATGTGGAAGCTACCGTCCAATCTCCCTTCTCAACAATGACATTAAATTATATAGCAAAATACTTGCAAATAGACTAAACCCTATCTAACCGAGACTTATAAACATTGACCAAGTAGTTGTTGTCGCGGGCAGACAAGCCTCAGACAACACTCGTAAGATAATCAATATTATAGATCATGTTCACCTCACAGGAACCAAAGCATTAATTCTGAGCTTGGATGCAGAGAAGGCGTTCGATAGAATAGATTGGATATTCCTAGACCACACTCTGCGTAAATTCGGCTTTAAAGACGCATACCTAGAAGGGGTCCGTAGACTCTACCAGGACCTGTCAGCAATGGTAAAATTACCAGGGGGCAGTAATCAGAGATTTGATATTACAAATGGCACGAGACAGGGATGCCCCTTGTCCCCTCTCCTCTTTGCACTAACCATAGAACCCTGGCATCCACAATTCGAACTAATGTAGACATCCGAGGTATAGAAATTGGGCATACGCAATATAAGATATCCCTGTTCGCGGACGATATCATCTTAACGCTCTCCAAACCCCAAATTTCCCTCCCCAACCTCCAAAAAGAACTCCTAGACTTTGGAAAAATATCAGGATACAAAATTAATAGTGACAAATCTGAAGCGCTTAATTTAAACCTGGAAAGAATGTTATATCTATGGCGCTCAGCAAAGGTGACAAACTATAATAAATAAATAGAGGTATTTATACAACCAGTATCAGTGGTGTGGCCCGTCCAGTGAGGTGCTCCACGTGGTGATAAAGTGCATGAAAAGATAATTAAAAGAAAATCATAGCATAATACTGCATACAACAACAAACTAACATATAACAGGCATGAGACAAATGCTGAGAACAACAGGTGACAATAAGTAATAAAAAACATTTAATAAAGACACATTATGGATAAAATACATATAAAAAAGGTCCTGTCTGGACACTCATACTCCGGTGAAAGTACCTGCTTACCGAATGCAAGGAGGTAACAAGCAGTGGATATTTCAAAGAGTATCCCCTCTTAGGATAATCAGCTGGCTTTGGCGTGGCTCCAAAGCCAGCTGATTATCCTAAGAGGGGATACTCTTTGAAATATCCACTGCTTGTTACCTCCTTGCATTCGGTAAGCAGGTACTTTCACCGGAGTATGAGTGTCCAGACGGGACCTTTTTTATGTCTTTTATCCATAATGTGTCTTTATTAAATGTTTTTTTATTACTTATTGTCACCTGTTGTTCTCAGCATTTGTCTCATGTCTGTTATATGTTAGTTTGTTGTTGTATGCAGTATTATGCTATGATTTTCTTTTTATTATCTTTTCATGCACTTTATCACCACGTGGAGCACCTCACTGGACGGGCCACACCACTGATACTGGTTGTATAAATACCTTTATTTATTTATTATAGTTTGTCACCTTTGCCGAGCGCCATAGATATAACATTCTTTCCATGTTCAGTTGTCTGACCAGGGGCCAGAGTTATATCACAGGCAGCTAGCAGTATTTTGTGTTTTTAGAAGATAGCGCTGCTTTTTTCTTTTCACTGCTTAATTTAAACCTGCCAGAGCCAGAGGTGAAACTTCTAAAGCTAAATTTTAAATACTGATGGAGCTCCTCTTGTATCAAATATTTGGGTGTAAAGATATCAAGGAACTACCAATCCCTATATCAACACAATTACCCGGCCTTATTTCGGAAAATTAAACAGGACCTGGATAAATGGGGAGGGTACCAAATATCATGGATCGGGAGAATGATCTTGGTAAAAATGAATATACTCCCCAGATTACTATATTACTACCAGACTCTCCGGTCCACATCCCTGGCTCAGAATTGAAGAATATCCAAAAACTAATCTTTCATTTTATTTGGCAGGGTAAAAAACCCAGAATCGCCAGGGCAGTTTTGCTTGCTTCAAGGGGAAGAGGGGGTCTTGGAGTCCCAGATATTACAAGATATTATCAAGCCACCCAGCTGCGACAGGTAGTAGTCTGGAACGCAGACCCAGGCCAATATTGCTGGCTGGACATAGAAACGCAATACGCCGGCACGCCTTCTCTGCCAGCATGCCTTTGGTCTCTGAGCAGGGAAGATATGCAGAACAGTAAATTCAAATTAGGCCCAATGAAACACACATGGGAGACCTGGACGAAATGCAAACTCAAATTCAAGCTCACGGCCCCCAAATCCCAACTCATCCCAATCATTAAAAACCCCAAATTTCCATCTGGCTGTGAGCCCAGACAATTCGACCAATTTACGGTTAAAAATATTAGGGCGGTTGCCGACTTCCTGAGCTTCGGGCAGTTCCTGAGTTATCAAAGATTACAAAACAAGTATGAAATAGTAGAACTGAACGTCTTCAAATACCTTCAAATTCGACACTTTATTCAAACAGTATCCCCAACATTGGAATTTCCCCCTCTCACTGGCTTCGAGCGGCTGTGCAAGGAAACAGCCCACCAAAATGGTCTCATAACACAAATCTATACAGAATTGGAGATGGCGACGGACGCCCCCATCCATGACTACATGCTTAATTGGGCAGCAGAATTGAATACAGTTATAGACCGAGAGGATTGGGAAAGTATTTGGGAATCAGCCTCAGGAACTTCCATATGTACCACAATCAAGGAAAATATTTACAAAATATGTTTCGCTGGTATCTCACCCCAGTCAGAATAAATCAAATCTACCCTCTGGCCTCCGATCTATGCTGGAGAGGCTGCGGTCAAAAGCGAGACATGGCCCATATCTGGTGGTCATGTCCGGAAATTCAGAAATATTGGGAAATCATACAAAATATAATAAAAGAGGTCACAGGCCTCACAATACCAATTGACCCGCTGACCTACTTATTGGCCAGGCCAATAGAGAAACTTGACCGACCAATAGGAAAATGAATCTCCTTCATTCTCATGGCGGCCAGATGTGCGGTGGCCGCCTCATGGAAGAAGGTGTCTCCCCCCTAAGCAAACAGTAAAGAAAAGAATACAAGAGGTAATGGAAATGGAGAAGTTATCATCCTTTCTGAAAAGGACAACGGTATCCTTCTACAAAATATGGGAACCATGGCTGACCCAAACAGCAGATTAAAACTTACCTACCCCTAGGGAGCAATAGATGAGGCACAAGAGAAACCCATCATTGGAAACTGAGGACGGAACCCCCCCCCCCTCTTTTACCCTCTTTCTTTCTGTTTCCACCCTCGCGCTAACCCTGTCGACCCAAGGAGAAGGGTCGGGAGTGCGTTGAGACTTTCCCTGTTAACAACAACAAAAAGAAAAAACCCTGCATTAGGCCAAGATATTTTTTGTAACAATGTGTGTTGTATCAATGCCTAATAAAAGAAATTGAAACAAAAAAAGTTGTGAATTGGGACCTGTTCAACTTCCCATACTGCTGCGACACACTTTATTCGAGCAAATACCCAGTATGTACCTGGCAGATACCTGGAATGCGCCGCTCCTCACCTCTGACAAGCCCCGTTGCATTTGCCTTCCCAGCCTGGGTTCATGCCTGGCTGACGGGCGGCTGATCTGTTAAATGATAATGATTAGGATTTAATAGGCTGCAATGCTTCGCGTGTCTACCAGATGGCATAAATTCATGAATTGTAATGCAGTATATATATATATACTGTGCAGTATTGCAGCCAGCGGGAATAAAATGCTTCAATCCCTGCCTGGAAAATAACTCAATGCACTCGGGCAGAAAACAGTCACAAACCTCAATACACCCGGGTATACCCGAATTCGTGGGACTAGCCGAGCTCGAATAAAGTGTGTCGCCAGTGTATATTCGACAATTTTCGTCTTTGATGCCCCAGGAAAAAGACGTAACACTAAGATTTTATTCACCCAACCCATTACTGCTTTGGAGAGAAGTGGGACTGAACCTTTATCTCCTTTTGGGGCTGCGTTTCTGGCCTTCGGAAAGTAAGGGGTTAAAAGAGCAGCCCTGGCTGGGGATCGAGTCCTCCTATGTGGGCCCTTCCACTCTAGCGGTGGAGCTATGGAGCTCCGAGGAGGGGGAGAGACCCGCGGGAAGATTTAAACTTGGGGCGATGAGGTGCACATGGGACATTTGGTCCAAAAGCAAAAAAAGATATGACCTCTCCAACCACCCCTCAAGCCTGATCCCGATAGTCCATAATCCTGGGTTCCCGCCGGGGTGTTCCCCCAAATATGTGGAGCAACTCAGAAATATGGACATACTGGCAGCAAAAGACCTCATTAAAGAAGAAGAGATCCTCTCCTATCAGGAGTTAAAGCAAAAACCCCACAGACAGAACCTCCCAATATTTAGCTATTTACAGATCCGACACTTTCTCCAAACGGTGTCTCAGAAAAACAAATTTACTACCTTAACGAACTTTGAGAAATTATGTATGGAAGGCCCTTACAGAGGAGGTTTGATCTCGGAGATATACACGGGGATAGCATCTCAAGCTACTCCCCAACCTCACAATTATATGCGGAAACGGGCTGAAGACCTAAACATAGACATAGATAGGGAAGACTGGAGGGATATCTGGGAATCGGCAGCTAAAACATCAATTTGCACAGTCACAAAAGAAAACATATACAAAATTTTGTTCCAATGGTACCTAACCCCGAGTAGACTGAACCAGATCTTCCCAGGAACTCCAGATCTCTGTTGGAGAGGATGTGGTATGAGAGGGGACATGGTCCATATCTGGTGGAACTGCCCACGAATTCAGATATTCTGGACCATGGTACAAGGCCTGATTCTCGAGAGCACGGAACTGAGAGTGCCTATAGACCCGCTGACATTCCTGTTAGCAGAACCAATAGAGGAACTTCAATCCCCAGTAAGCAAACTTATATCATTTATATTAACGGCGGCTCGATGCTCCATAGCAGCCGCATGGAAAAACATACACCCCCATCTAGACGTACAGTCATATTAAGAGTTAACTACGTTAAACTAATGGAAAAACTATCAGCCCAATTAAACCACACCCTTGACAAATTTGATAAGATATGGGAACCCTGGTCCCTAGACTAAAACAACCACAATACTGAAAGGAAACACTCCTTCGATAAACTTAGGAACCCCAAGTAGACAGACCTCGAACCCCCCCTCTCCCCCCCATCCACCCCCCCCTCTTTGTCTTCCCCTCTTCCTTCTCTCTCTACCATTTCTCAAGATCTACCTATTTCATAGGTACATAAGCACGACTCACATGATTGGATTACAAAATCGATATGGTACTCGCTTTGTTCTAGAAATGCTGTATTTTAATTTATGTTAAAAATCCACAAATGCTTCGTTGAACAACAGTCTTGTGATACGTAAGTCAATGTTTAAAGAGATGTTACTGTATTGTGAAAACAATAAAAAAGATTGAAACAAAAAAAAAAAAAAAAAGAGCAGCCCTGAGAGAGGAGAAGGAGTGGCTCAGTGAGTAAAGACACTGACTGGCACTGAGTGTGAGGCAGGGGAACCTGGGAGAAGCAGCGGCTCAGTGAGTAAAGACACTGACTGGCACTGAGTGTGAGGCAGGGGAACCTGGGAGAAGCAGCGGCTCAGTGAGTAAAGACACTGACTGTCACTGAGTGTGAAGCAGGGGAACCTGGGAGAAGGAGCGGCTCAGTGAGTAAAGACACTGACTGGCACTGAGTGTGAAGCAGGGGAACCTGGGAGAAGCAGCGGCTCAGTGAGTAAAGACACTGACTGGCACTGAGTGTGAAGCAGGGGAACCTGGGAGAAGGAGCGGCTCAGTGAGTAAAGACACTGACTGGAACTGAGTGTGAAGCAGGGGAACCTGGGAGAAGCAGCGGCTCAGTGAGTACAGACACTGACTGGCACTGAGTGTGAAGCAGGGGAACCTGGGAGAAGGAGCGGCTCAGTGAGTGCAGACACTGACTGGCACCGAGTTTGAAGCGGGGGAACCTGGGAGAAGCAGCGGCTCAGTGAGTACAGACACTGACTGGCACTGAGTGTGAAGCAGGGGAACCTGGGAGAAGCAGCGGCTCAGTGAGTACAGACACTGACTGGCACTGAGTGTGAAGCAGGGGAATCTGGGAGAAGGAACGGCTCAGTGAGTAAAGACACTGACTGGCACCGAGTTTGAAGCGGGGGAACCTGGGAGAAGCGGCTCAGTGAGTAAAGACACTGACTGGCACTGAGTGTGAAGCAGGGGAACCTGGGAGAAGCAGCGGCTCAGTGAGTACAGACACTGACTGGCACTGAGTGTGAAGCAGGGGAACCTGGGAGAAGGAGCGGCTCAGTGAGTAAAGACACTGACTGGCACCGAGTTTGAAGCGGGGGAACCTGGTTCAATTCCCGATGTCCGCTCCTTGTGACCTTGGGCAAGTCACTTTATCTCCCTGTTCCTCAGATTATAAGCTCCACGGGGCAGGGACCTGTGCCTGCAATATGTCTCTGTAAAGCGCTACGTAAAACTATACAAGAACATGCTATTATTTATTACTATTATTAGCCCTGGCAAAGGATCATATTGAACAAATAAAGATATGTTTATTGCGTGAAAGCAAGTGTCAATATAAACGTCACTGTCCTTAGGCTGCGTCCCTGCTGGCGCTGACCGCGCTCATGCTTGAGAGTGGTGACATCACCAACTCTCTAAGCATGAGCTCTGGGTGTCCTGCCTATTTTGCAAGGGCGGACGAGGGGCATTGCGGGCAAGTTGAGCGCGCTTCAAAGTCAGTTTTTTTGTCTGCTCAAGCGCTAAGCTTGGCTGAGCGTGCGTGCGAGCGCACCGTGTGAGTGGGGACGGGACAATTTAAATTGTAGGAATAAAACTCGGCAAGCGCCGCGTGCTCAGGGCTAGCATGGACGCAGCCTTAGGCCTCGTCCAGGGTGGTGCTGAGCGGGTGCAGCGCACGAGCCTTAGATAGCTTTGGCCCTATATGGGACTGCACCTTTAAGGCAGTTTTGTGATAGCAGAGATTACAAGTCTGGTGCCCTTCACTTGTGTACACTGGGGGACTCTGGGATATGTGTGCCACGCCTCCCACCTTCACCCATTGGACGGAAACCGCGACGAAAGCGGGCTGTGATCAAACACCAATTAACCCCTTCCCTGCCACAGGGGCCTGCAGTGCATTGCTTTGCAAGGTCACCCTTAATAGCCCAAGACACAAACCGTACGCAATAGCGCAATAATTGGAGCATACACCACAGGGTAGAGCTGCTGCAATGTGTTTTCTGCTGGTAAGGAGTTTAAAAAAACAAAAATATTAATGTTATTTATTATTATTAATGTTAGTAACTACAATAATATAGTTATCGTTATATATTTCTGCATTTATGTTTGCACGATTCACTCATCCACCTTAGGCTGCGGTCCCAGTCAGCACTGTAGCATGTGCGCCTGGCGGGGGGGAGGCGTCGCGTGCACAGCGCTTCACTGCGATCTGTGGGGAGAGGGAGCGATTGTGACAGGGGGACGTGGCGGGGTTTTTTTTAGGGGTGGGGGGCGGCCATGACCTCACGTGGCTGGTTCGCCCTCATTGGCTGAACCGCCGGCGGGTGCGTGGCCACGCCTCCGTCGCAAGTTTTAAGCTCAATTTGCATGTTTTTTTTAAAAAAATGGTAGTACAGTGCGGCTGCCAAATGCGCGCGAAGGTGCGTACTGGGCCCAGCCCCGTTGAGGGGCGGTACTTGTACGCACAGCGCATGCCGAGCCGTGCGCTGTAGAACACACTGGGGCCGCAGCCTAAGGGCTCGTCCAGGGTGGCGCTGAGCGGGCGCGCACGCTCGACATGTTGCGACAATGCACGTGTCCTGCGTGAGCGGGCGGACGCGCCTGTTCGGCGCTCAGCCGCTTGTTGAGCGAGCAAATTTGAATTTGCCGCTCACAAGCGCATCACGTCAGCGGTTCGCTCAATGAGGGCGAACCAGCTCCGTGACGTGGAGGCCGCACCCCCAGACGCGCGTGCACCTAGCCGGCCAGGAAAAGCACGGCCAAGCAGGGCGTAGCGCTGGAGCACCAGCGCGCCTCTACCCACCCTGGATGAAGCCTAAAGCAGCAGCCCGCACTGATCGCCATTTTGCTTTGCATTCTCTTTTTGTACGTTCTTTAGCAGATCTCTTCTCGCCCTTTCTAATGCTGTTTTCGTTTTTGACGTCCAATGCTCCGTTTAGGAGATAGAAGCTTTTGAAATGTTAAGGCGTAAAATGGAGCTCTCCACAGAGCCTGGAACAGTATAAAAATAGAGATTAAGAACATCACGATTTTGGACACTTTGCAAAGCATTAAAAAGAGCAGGACTTGCTCAGGGGGCATGCATTTTTGGGGGGGCAGAGGGGGAGGTTTGCTGACTTAAAGGTACACCCACCCCCTCAAAACAAAAATGCTTTTAAGAAAAACATGCGTCTATTTATTTTCATTTTCCCCTTCCTGTGTTCTTCGCTCAAGCAACCAGAACATGGGCGTGTGACGCTGTGCAGGGCGAGACATCGCTTGATAAGAAAGGGTTAAAGGAAGAAGAATACAGAGTGAGGAAACATTCGCCCCCAGAGCAGAGGTGGGCGGCGCGTGGCAGACAACTGATTCACTGCTGCGTTGTATGAAAAGGGCCGTTCTAAAGCAGCGGCGGTCTGTTGTGTTTAACTAACCCAGGCGTGGCCAACTCCAGTCCTTAAAGGCCACCAACAGGTCAGGTTATAGGGATATCCCTGCTACAGCACAGAAGGTGCAGTCAAAGACTGAACCACTGCTTGAGCCATCTATGCTGAAGCAGGGATATCCTCAAAACCTGGCCTGATGGTATTCCTTGATGACTGAGGTTGGCCACCTCTGAACTAACCTGATGGGGTTAACATGATTTGAGGGCCCCGATTGGCTGCCTGGACCACACCTCCCAGCCACATGGTGTGATGCGGTCGTCTGCTCTGCTTGCTGTGGGGTTCAGGTTGTGAGGAAGCATGTGGTTTGGCCGGCTCTCCCGATGCCCTGTGCTTCTGGGCAGGGCACAGTCCACACTCAGCCAGCTCAGGGGCATCCTGGAGGGGGAGCTGCAGAGCATCCGAGAGGCTGGTACCTGGAAAAGCGAAAGGATTATCACCTCCAAGCAAGGAGCCCACATCACGGTGCAAGGGAAGCACACAGGTACCGGCTGGCAGCCTTCTCATACCGATCATACCGGGGGGAGTTATAGGGAGAGGTTATATGGGGTAATAGGAGTTATAGGGAGCGGTTATATGGGGTAATAGGAGTTATAGGGAGAGGTTATATGGGGAAATAGGAGGAGTTATAGGGAGAGTTTAAATGGGGTAATAGGAGTTATAGGGAGCGGTTATATGGGGTAATAGGAGTTATAGGGAGCGGTTATATGGGGTAATAGGAGTTATAGAGAGAGGTTATATGGGGAAATAGGAGGAGTTATAGGGAGAGTTTAAATGGGGTAATAGGAGTTATAGGGAGCGGTTATATGGGCTAATAGGAGGAGTTATAGGGAGAGTTTATATGGGGTAATAGGAGTTATAGGGAGCGGTTATATGGGCTAATAGGAGTTATAGGGAGCGGTTACATGGGGTATTATGAGTTATACGGAGTGGTGATATGGGGTAATAGGAGGAGTTATAGGGAGGGGTTATATGGCGTAATAGGAGGAGTTATAGGGAGGGGTTATATGGAGCAATAGGAGGAGTTATAAGGAGCGTTATATGGAGTAATAGGAGGAGTTATAGGGAGCGGTTATTATCGGGGTAATAGGAGGAGTTATAGGAAGCGGTTATATGGTGTAATCGGAATGGTTATAGGGGGTTATAGGAGGAGTTATAGGGGGTAATAGGAGGAGTTATATGGAGCGGTAATAGGGTAATGGGGTAATAGGAAGAGTTTTATATGGGGTAATAGGAGTTTTATATGGGGTAATCGGAAGGGTTATATGGGCTAATAGGAGGAATTATAGGGAGAGGTTATATGGAGCAATAGGAGTTTTAAGGAGCAGTTTTCTGGAGTAATGGTAGAAGTAATAGGGAGCGGTTATGTGGGGCAATAGGAGGAGTAATAGGGAGAGGAAGCAGAACTAAGATGATATATCACATTTTGCACCCTTTTTTTTTTTTTGCTTTTCTCTTATTAATTTTTTTTTCAGTGAGCAGCCTGTGGGTCATCCTACTGTCATTTAATTCTATGCTTGGACTTTGTCAGCTGGGGTTTTCTGAAAGCAGTCACCCTTCCTCACAGCATTAGGCCTCCCCATCATTTCCACATTCCCTCACGTACGCGGTGTGGAAAGCAACAAGGCATTCAGTTATAGGGGAGCTTAGTTAGTTAGAAAAACGCCATTGTAGCAAACTCCAAACCCAGAGCCACACTGATATACATGCTACTGGGAAACTGCCCTCAAATATACAACCCCAATGCACATCCAATGTGACAAATTGAGTTTATATATATATATATATATATATATATATATACACATATACATACACATACAGTGGTTGACAAATCACCAAAAAATCTACTCACCACACAAAAAAATCTACTCGCCACCTAGTACCAAACGTGTGCTGCTTGGGCCAATAGGAGCTCGCCACGATGTTAAATCCACTCGCCCGGGGCGAGCAAATGTATAGGTTTGTCGAACACTATATATATATATATATATATATATATATATATATGAAGTATGGGTCATTTAATGTAATCTTATGGCCAAAACATGTTAAGCTTTTTGCCATGTCAAGATCGACCCTTTCCACAGGTCCCACACTGCCAGTTTTATACGGTACCCATTGTGTTTCCTTCCCTGCATAGAGCAAGCAAAACCATGATATAGTGCAGGGGTGGCCAATTGCAGTCCTCAAGGGGCAGGTCAGGTCAGGTTCCAGCAGGTCAGGTTCAAGGATATCCCTGCTTCAGCACAGGTGGCTCAGTCAATGATTGAGCCACCTGTGCTGAAGCGGGGATATCCTTAATACTTGGCCTGTTGGTGGACCATGAGGGCTGGAGTTGGCCGCCCCTGATCTATTCAATAGCATCAGATGCGTGAGATGTACGTGATACCTACGAGATTAACATTTAGAAGTACTATATGTGCGCTGCGTGAGCTACAGTGCAGTTAAATCCGGATAAAAAAAAAAATCCAGTCCTGTTGGTGCCCAACATGTACTTTTTGTCCTCAAAGAACCGGACCATCCCGGACTGATCATGCAAAAGTTTCTGCTTCACACTCTCTTCTCCTATGGCACTGCGGATTAAACGTTCCTATGTTCCTACGTTCCTACGTTCCAGTCCCGGCTAGATTCACCACTGCTGCCTGCACGGTTAACCTCTTGGCTGCCAGAACAAAATCCTTTACAAAAAAGACCGTTGAGCATTTTTTGCTAAACTATAATGCAAAGGCAACGGACACATTGGGCCAGTGTATTTTGATAATCTGTAGTACTGCGTACACTAATTATTGCCACTAATGTTTATTTATAATGTGTGTACATATTCCATAGCGCAGTACAAACAGATTGACTTCAATTTTCATGGAGTTTACTGTTACATTAGTTGACTCCTGAGTGCCTTGTTGCTGGAGTGCTCAACTCCAGTCCTCAAAACTCCTCCAACAGGTGGGGTTTTGGGGCTATCTCAGCGGCAGCACAGGTGGTGCAGTCCAAGACTGAGCCAGTGATTGAGCCACCTGTGCTGAACCTGACCTGTTGGTGGCCCTTGAGGACTGGAGTTGAGCACCACTGTCTTATTTCTTTAAAAATCATAAGCAATGTCTGCAAAATTAGGTGTTTTTATACATGAGAAGGGAAACCTCTCAATGCTACAGGGTCACAGCCATGTTCTTAGCATGGATGATGTTCTTATAAGGTGGGGTATAAGGTATATTGTGATCACAGGAAGACGTGTTTAGGACACATTGGGTTTTCCTTCACTTTTCAGGCATCTTAAACTTCTGCGCCAATAACTACCTGGGTCTGTCCAGTCACCCCGAGGTCGTCCGCGCCGGGCATGAGGCACTGGAGGAGTATGGGGCTGGTCTCAGCTCCGTACGCTTTATCTGTGGGACACAGGTGAGGGGGAGGTTGTGAGGTTCCTAACTGTACAATATCATTAAGGAGAGACCAATGTGGTCTCCCAACCAGTGGTTGACTCTTTGCAGAGGTCCTTTCATGGGTAGGACCTCCCTACAATAAATCATTATACCCCATAGGTTTTTTATGAGTATCGTCTCTACAAGGGAATACATTACAATACTTCCATGGGATCCCCTGTGCAATAAATTATTTGTCTGCATAGACATGGGGCAACTGGTAACTTCAGTCCTCAAGGGCCACCAACAGGCCTGGTATTACGGATATCCCTGCATCAGCACTGGTGGCTCAGTCATTCTGACAGAGCCACCTATGCTGAAGCAGGTATCCTGAAAACCTGACCTGTTGGTGGCCCTTGAACTGGAGTTGGCCGCCCCTGGCATAGACTTTCAGATGCTGCCATTTTTGAACACCTCACCCCTTCTCTTCCCCCCCCCCTCTCCTCCCACCCATGCAGAACATTCATAAGCGTCTGGAGGAAAAGATTGCCCGGTTCCACCAGCGAGAAGATGCCATCTTGTACATAAGCTGCTTCGATGCCAATGCTGGCATATTTGAGGTGGGTTTTCTGCTACCATGATTTTGTCTGACCACCTCTTGATCCGTTATTCTGCACTCGTGCTCTTCTGCCTGGATGTTATCAATATATCTGACGCTCCTCTATATCTGTCTGAAGATACCCACCCTGTAAAACCTACTAAAAATTATAATAAGCAATATAACATTGCATGCAGTGTGCTCATTTTGGAACATATATACTTAACTAGCTGATATACCCGTCGTTGCCCGGGATTGAATTTTCCTGCCCCCCTTTCTCCGCTCCCCCCCTTCACAGCTGGGATTCTCCCCCCCCTGCCCACGTTCAGATGTCTGAACCACCCCCCTTTCAGGCAGGCAGTGACTGGGGTGGGTGGTGACGTGGGTGGGTGGGCAGGCAGTGACGTGGGTTTCTGGCAGGCAGTGACGTGGGTTTCAGGCAGGCAGTGATGTGGGTGGGCAGGCAGGGACGTTCAGGCAGTGACGTGGGTGGGTTCAGGCAGGGACGTTTAGGCAGTGACGTGGGTGGGCAGGCAATGACGCGGGCAGGAAGTGACGTGGGTGGGTAGGCGGGCTGGCAGTGACGTGGGTTTAGGCAGTGACGTGGATGGGCGGGCAGGCAGTGACGTGCAGGCAGTGATGTTTGGGCAGGCAGTGATGTGGGTGGGCAGGCAGTGATGTGGGTGGGCAGGCAGTGACGTGGGTGGGCAGGCAGTGACGTGGGTGGGCAGGCAGTGACGTGGGTGGGCAGGCAGTGACGTGGGCGTGCAGGCAATGACGTGGGTTTAGGCAGTGACGTGGGCCGGGCAGGCAGTGACGTTTGGGCAGGCAGTGACGTGGGTAGGTGGGTGGATGGGCAGGCAGTGACGTGGGTGGGCAGGCAGTGACGTGGGTGGGTTCAGGCAGTGATGTGGGTGGGCGGGCGGTGACGTGGGTTTTCTGTGATGTGGGCGGGCTGCGGGCGGTGACTGGGGTGGGCGGTTTATCGGGTGGTGACTGGGGTGGGCTGGTTGGGCAGGCAGTGACTGGGGTTTTTGGGGGGCCGTGGGAGAGGGTGGGGGCCATGGGGGGGGGGAGGGGCACGGGAGGGAGCCAGCATGACAATCTCCCCCTGGCGGCCAGATCCCGAGGAGGCATACCCCCCAGCTCCCCCATATATCCCTGTCTCCCCCTGCGGTTCCTCACCTCACACCCGTCCGCGCTCCTCCTCGGGCTGCCCCCGGGTCTCTCCTCCCACCTGGGCTTCGGCGGCTCTCGGGCTGATACAGAGGAGCGCGGCCCCACCTCCCCGCCGCCGCCTCTCTCCTCCTTCGGGTACCGGCTGCACTCCACATTCACCTCGGCAGTGTCTGGCCCCCCCGGCGAGGCAGAGCGGTGTGCGGGTGCGAGAGGGCCGGCGTGGCATCGGTGAGGTGGCCATTGGTGACATTAACCTCGGCGGTGTCCACCCCCCCGGCGAGGCAGAGCGGTGTGCGGGAGCGAGAGGGCTGGCGTAGCATCGGTGAGGTGGCCATTGGTGACATCCACCTCGGCGGTGTCTGCCCCCCCCCGGCGAGGCAGAGCGATAAGCGCGGTGTGTGGGAGCGAGAGGGGTGAGGTGGCATTGGTGAGGTGGATTGAGGTGAAGGGGAGGGGTGGGTACGCGGTGAACGGGAGGGGTGGTGGCAGGGTACAGAGGAGTATGTGCGGGAGCGAGAGGGCGTGCGTCGTCGAAAGCAGTGAGAGCAGGCGGTGAGGCGGCAAAATGGTTGGGAGCATGTGCCAGTGGGGTAGGTGTGGTGAGTGAAGGCCGCAGGCCAATGAGAGGTGTGCAGGGGGGGGCGGGCTGAGGCAGCAATCAGAATGGCCAGAGACGGAGTGACGGACCGACGGACCAATCTGATTGCCCAGAAGCACAGCTAACATACGTTTAAAAAATAAATAATTAATTAAAAAAAAATATATATATAGATATGCACCAAACTATTTCTACCTTTTTTAAGCAGCGATTATCAAACAAATTATTCAGGGTTGTGATGTAATTAGTGCAATAATCAAAGAGGTTGCTGGGTAATGAGATTTCTCTCTGATCCGAATGGTTTCTGCATTGCTGGGGACAACAACAGCGTGTCCACTTCCACCTGTTCTTTTCCTGAGAGACCGAGCAAGTCTGCCACTTGAGAAGAAGCAAAGTCGAGATGGATAAGTGAGGAATCTCGGCCCAATGCAGCCTCGGTGTTACCCATTTCAGAATTGTGTTAAACATGGGTGGTCCATATGGGTATCAACAGTGCTGGCTGCCCGGCCTCTCTCTCCTTCCCACACAGGCCATGCTGACTCCGGAGGACGCGGTGCTGTCGGACGAGTTGAACCATGCCTCCATCATTGATGGGATCCGCCTGTGCAAGGCCAACAAGTACCGCTATAAACACATGGACATGGGGGATCTGGAGGCCAAGCTAAAGGAGGCTCAAGTATGACCAAGGGGGAGAGGAGTGAGAATAGCAACGTGTGAAATGGACAAACTCTCTTAATCGTGTGAATATAATCAGAGTGGCAGCCGGCACCACCAGTAGCTGCAACCTATATGTTCTATACTGACTAGGTGCAGGTAACAGGAGCATCCCTGTAAATCCTCAATCAAATACAATATATCCTATAAGTCGTCTGCACTCGTAAGAAAGATATGACAAGTCATGATGATAAATGAATATATTTTTACTGCTCATAAGTAGAAAAATGCACAAAGGTTAAAAAAAAAAAAAAAATCTACTGAAAATGACTACATAAAAAAGACACAGAAAACTGGTATCTACAAGGTATTCCTTTCCCAGCACTCGATAGAAGCATAATCCAGATATACTGGGAAAAAATAGGTAAATAACCTAATAAATAAGAGAAGGAATCAAGGCAATCTGACAAAAAATAAGACCAATTTTCTAAAAAGGTAAAAAACACAAGTAGGAGGGCCACGTTTCAGCCATTAGTATCCTTGTGGCCCATTCCCACATAGGAAAATAACGCAGTCCTCCTCTTGCCATGTGCCCCTCCACAGCAATTCAGAATCAGAACAGGGCAAGCAGCCACTCTCAGCCCGGCCACATATCTCGATCCCGTGTGCACTCGACATTTAGCATCACGACTTGTCATCTCTTTCTTACACGAGTGCAGGTGATTTATATGATCTATTCTGTTAAACATGTGTTTTGGTAAAATAGAACCCCGCCCCCCACCCAATGGATTCTGGGCGAATGGAACATTCCAAGAGCCGTTTTGACCGCTGGTTGGATAGGAGTTGGAGTATCCACGACGACCTGAGCCAATCAAAGGTCGCCATGTAGAAGATGCCGTCAGGGGATAATGGGGTTCCTGAGCTTTATGGAAGAAAGTATTCTGATTGGATAATCTGACAGCAAATAGAGTGTTCTTATTGGTTAATATCCCTGCCCTCAATTATCCAGGATTAGGAAGCCGTTGTAAGATTGTAATCCATATTACTCGCCCTATGTAGTCTTGTGACCACGTTTAATGAGACTGACATTCCCTAGTATACAAGTGGATGAGGTTTGTGGAACTTAATGTTTTTTGAGGATTAGAATTGAAAAGAGATGGGGAGGGAAAAAGCCATAGTTTATATTTTTACATGTGCCAAACGTTTTTTGGGGAGGAAATGCATCTTTAATGGGATTCTTTGAGGATTCAATAAAATACCCCACAGCATATAACCTGTAAATATTCAGATGATAGTCTTCCACAGATGCACTTAACAGGAAATTCCCAGCAGACCCTTTCAGAGGCCGGTTTTTGGGAATTTAAGGCAACGTTTGTGTTGGTACAGTCTAGTTCACTACCCATAATTCCTCACCCCAAGCGTCTCTCTCCCCCCTGCTCAGAAGCACCGCCTGCGTGTCATCGCCACGGATGGCGTCTTCTCTATGGATGGGGATATCGCGCCTCTCCGTGAGATTTGTGATCTGGCAAAGCGTCACAACGCACTGGTGTTTGTAGACGAGTGTCACGCTACGGGCTTCGTGGGACCAAATGGTCGGTAAGCAGAGAAGGAGGGAGAGATCTACACTTGTTAGTTCAATCCTAGCCTCCGACACCTTTCCTCGCTGCTGCGGTCTAAAACGCCACACGAATAGCCAAAGAAAGGAAGGGACAGGGTTGTGCTGCCTCAAGAAGAAGCAGAAACCATAGAGACAAGTGATTAATCTCCATGCACTTCAGACCCCCTATGTCATAATTAATAGAAACATACAATGTGACGGTGGATCAGAACCACTTGGCCCACCTAGTTGGCCCGCTTTCCTACCTGCTGTAAAACCTCACACCCTTATAGGGCCCCGGATTTCTTTCGTATTGAGGCTTTATCCTTCTGTCTGTCCCAAACCCATCTAAATCCCCCTGATCCCGTGTATTAGCTGCTACCACCTCTGCCGGGAAGCTATTACTTTGTTGAACCCCTTTACTTATTTGAAAGTTTCAATCTCCTCCCTCTCCCTTCTCTCCTCCAAGCTGCATGTTACATAGTTACATAGTAGATGAGATTGAAAAAAGGCATACGTCCATCAAGTTCAACCTGTGCTAAATTTAACAACAGATACTTCATCCTATATCCGTACTTATAGTATATTGATCCAGAGGAAGGCAAACACAAAACCCCAGTGACACATTATCTAATGATATCTCATAAGGTGAAAATAAATTACTTCCTGACTGCCATTATTGGAATCAGATTACTCCCTGGATCTGCATAGTTACATAGTAGATGAGGTTGAAAAAAGACGTAGGTCCATCAGGTTCAACCTGTGCTAAATTTAGATGACAGATACTTTATCCTATATCTATACTTACAGTATATTGATGATAAATAAAATATTGAAGTCCTGCCACGGCTGATCCTGAATCAAGTATCCAAGCGGAACTTCTATAATGTAGGAAAAAATATAACCAGTGGTCTTGGTGAAAAAAAATAAAAAAAATCCTACGATAATAAATACGGCCACCAGAAAGATGAGGACATCCTAATATTTATTTTATTTTTAGTGTAGAAAAAACTTTTTTTCTACACTTTTTTTTTTTTTTTGCATTTTGAGATTATATTTTAAAGTGAGAGTCCTAGCGCTTATTTATTTTTTTTTAAACATTTTTTTTACATAGGTTTGAAGCAGGGGGTCTCCGGAGCTGAACCTCCCTTAATTTCAGCTCCCGGGACCCCCTACTTCCTTACATACTTGCCTTCGAAGGGGGCGCCGGTATCACTCTGCTTTTTAAAGCTCTTGCGTCACGTGGGCCAATAGGGAGCTGCACCGGATGACGTCACGGTGGCTTATTGGCCAGGAGGGTGCAGGAGTTTTGAAAAGCGGCCATTATGTGATCCCACCTTGCAAGCCACAGCGCCTACCGGCACCCCCTATGGAGGTTATATCGGGAAGCAGGGGTCCCCAGAGCTGCAATTAATGGGTTCAGCTTCAGAGACCCCCTGCTTCAATCCCATGTAAAAAAATAAATAAAGGTGTATTGGTTTGACTCTTTAACAGATGGGTATAGTGGCAGGTCACACCCTTATCACAAGAAACAAACAATGAGACCGCAGGCAGGAATTCCTACGCCTGCACACTATGCACTGCCAGCGCTATGATAATAAGAGTCAACAATAATAGTATTTGCTCATGATGCCCCTCCCCCCTCCCCCCACCTTCTCCTGACAGGGGCACTGATGAACTTCTGGGAGTCATGGACCAGGTGACCATTGTGAATTCCACGCTCGGCAAAGCCTTGGGAGGAGCCGCAGGTCAGAGGTCCCCATACTCCACATGTCACAGCCCAGTGCAGCCTGTAAAGTGAAACCCGTTGGTACTGATGCTGCAGTTACACTAGTAACACAACAGGGGGCAGAGTAGAGACATACCACCACTTTATACAGTGACATCTGGTGGCCAGTGCTGGAGTGCTGGTAGTTCTCCTGCACTTCCTCTTGTCACCATTTGGGGGAAGAACTGAGACATACAGTATAGAATGACTAAAGTGCATGTGATGACTTATTCGTGTGTGGGCCAAAGATTAGCACTGTTTAGTAAATGTTGCCCTTCTTTCTCATCTGCTGATGAACAATATGCTGTTCCTCCCCTCTCAGGCGGGTACACGACCGGCCCGAAGCCTCTGATTGACCTGCTCCGGCAGCGTTCCCGTCCGTACCTATTCTCTAACACCCTCCCGCCGGCCGTGGTAGGCTGCGCGGCCAAGGCCCTGGACCTCCTGATGGAGAATAACGCTATCTTGCAGTCCGTGGCAGCAAAGACGGCACGGTGAGGACCTCTGGGGCTTTTCAATGCAGCCAGCAGGGGGCAGAGCAATATCCTCTACGGCAGTGTTTCCCAATCTGTGCACCGTGGCTTGCCTAGAGGGGCGTCGCGATTATCCCTCCCCACCATCACTGCTTCATGCCGGCCGGGCCGCAGGGGATTGGCTGCAGGTCAGAGGAAGCCGGGGGCGGGGCTTCCGCTTTGTGCAGAGCACACGGTGAGTGTGTGTGTCTGCCTTCCTGCTCCTGGCTTCTGTGGCTGCGCGGTGTCCCGTCCCCTTCTGCCCCGATAGGAGAAGGTAGGGGGGTGATAGGAGAAGGTGGGGGGGAGGGAGAGAGAGGTGTACATTTGCCTGTCCAGTGACTGTGTGCAGGGAGCTGCCTGCACGGATCGCATGCCTTTCCTCCCCCCTCCCCCCCAGTCACTCACATCCGTCGCTGCCTCTGCTTTCCACTGCTCTCCAATGTGTGTATCTGTGTGTGTGTATCTGCATCTGTGTGTGTGTGTGTATTTATTTGTGTGTGTGTGTATTTATTTGTGTGTGTGTGTATTTATTTGTGTGTGTGTGTATTTATTTGTGTGTGTGTGTATTTATTTGTGTGTGTGTGTATTTATTTGTGTGTGTGTATTTATTTGTGTGTGTATTTATTTGTGTGTATTTATTTGTGTGTGTGTGTATTTATTTGTGTGTGTGTGTGTATTTATTTGTGTGTGTGTGTATTTATTTGTGTGTGTGTGTGTATTTATTTGTGTGTGTGTATTTATTTATTTGTGTGTGTATTTATTTATTTGTGTGTGTGTATTTATTTATTTGTGTGTGTGTATTTATTTATTTGTGTGTGTGTATTTATTTATTTGTGTGTGTGTATTTATTTATTTGTGTGTGTGTATTTATTTATTTGTGTGTGTGTATTTATTTATTTGTGTGTGTGTGTATTTATTTGTGTGTGTATTTATTTGTGTGTGTGTGTGTATTTATTTGTGTGTGTATTTATTTGTGTTTGTGTGTATTTATTTGTGTGTGTGTGTGTGTATTTGTGTGTGTGTGTATTTGTGTGTGTGTGTATTTGTGTGTGTGTGTATTTGTGTGTGTGTGTATTTATTTGTGTGTGTGTGTGTATTTATTTGTGTGTGTGTGTGTATTTATTTGTGTGTGTGTGATAAGCAAAGAAAAGAAAGAGACGCTCCCTAATAGCCGCACAAGAGAACACCTATACCTATATTAAAAATTACTATTTATTAATAAATGATTAAAATATATTTATTGCAGCAAAAAACTAACGTGAACCAAAGTGATTAAAATAAATTAAAAACGGAGGAGGTAACTGTATGCCTAGTTCAAACTAACAGTGTATGCTAGGAATAACTATTTTAGAATGTCCCACTGCTATATGATTATACTAACAGTGGTAGTTATACCAATACAGTTCTATATAGTTTGAGGACTACACCTAAATGGAGAGTATAGCTTAATATAGTGTGTGTGCTCAGAATAATATAGTATATTTGTTGAGCCAGCTAATGCTAGTATACGGATATATACACACACATATGTACCAGACCAACAGGTTCAAAGGTAAATGAACCTAGAGGTCTGTTATGTTTAGCAAAACAGCTATTTCATGATCACAAAGTATGTGTCTTGTACTCGGAACCATGACAAATAGGAGAGTAGTCAGAGTGTTGTGCTTCCTTTAGAAGGCTCCGAAACACTCTAACTGAGAAAAGGCAACAGACCTCTCCGATATACCCAGCGCACTAGGTGGTGACGCTTAGCCTGCCCAATATATGTTTCACCGTTGTGGCTTCATCGGTGTGTGTGTGTGTGTGTATTTGTGTGTGTGTATTTATCTGTGTGTGTGTGTATTTATCTGTGTGTGTGTGTGTATTTATCTGTGTGTGTATTTATCTGTGTGTGTGTGTATTTATCTCTGTGTGTGTATATGTATTTATTTGTGTGTGTATGTATTTATTTGTGTGTGTGTGTGTATTTATTTGTGTGTATTTTTCTGTGTGTGGGTGTGTATTTATTTATTTGTGTGTGTGTGTGTATTTATTTGTGTGCAGGGAGCTGCCTGCACGGATCTCCTGCCTTTTCCTCCCTCCCAGAGAGTGTGTGTCTGAGAGAGGGAGTGTGTGTCTGAGAGAGGGAGTGTGTGTCTGAGAGAGGGAGTGTGTGTCTGAGAGAGGGAGTGTGTGTCTGAGAGAGGGAGTGTGTGTCTGAGAGAGGGAGTGTGTGTCTGAGAGAGGGAGTGTGTGTCTGAGAGAGGGAGTGTGTGTCTGAGAGAGGGAGTGTGTGTCTGAGAGAGGGAGTGTGTGTCTGAGAGAGGGAGTGTGTGTCTGAGAGAGGGAGTGTGTGTCTGAGAGAGGGAGTGTGTGTCTGAGAGAGGGAGTGTGTGTCTGAGAGAGGGAGTGTGTGTCTGAGAGAGGGAGTGTGTGTCTGAGAGAGGGAGTGTGTGTCTGAGAGAGGGAGTGTGTGTCTGGGAGAGGGAGTGTGTGTCTGGGAGAGGGAGTGTGTGTCTGGGAGAGGGAGTGTGTGTCTGGGAGAGGGAGTGTGTGTCTGGGAGAGGGAGTGTGTGTCTGGGAGAGGGAGTGTGTGTCTGGGAGAGGGAGTGTGTGTCTGGGAGAGGGAGTGTGTGTCTGGGAGAGGGAGTGTGTGTCTGGGAGAGGGAGTGTGTGTCTGGGAGAGGGAGTGTGTGTCTGGGAGAGGGAGTGTGTGTCTGGGAGAGGGAGTGTGTGTCTGGGAGAGGGAGTGTGTGTCTGGGAGAGGGAGTGTGTGTCTGGGAGAGGGAGTGTGTGTCTGGGAGAGGGAGTGTGTGTCTGGGAGAGGGAGTGTGTGTCTGGGAGAGGGAGTGTGTGTCTGGGAGAGGTGGCAGAGAGAGAGAGAGAGCGCGCGCGCGGGTGGCAGAGAGAGAGAGAGTGCGCGCGCGCGGTGGCAGAGAGAGAGAGAGTGCGCGCGCGCGGTGGCAGAGAGAGAGAGCGCGCGCGCGCGGTGGCAGAGAGAGAGAGAGAGAGAGTGCGCGCGCGCGGTGGCAGAGAGAGAGAGAGAGAGAGTGCGCGCGCGCGGTGGCAGAGAGAGAGAGCGCGCGCGCGCGGTGGCAGAGAGAGAGAGAGCGCGCGCGCGCGCGGTGGCAGAGAGAGAGAGCGCGCGCGCGCGGTGGCAGAGAGAGAGTGCGTGCGCACGAGGTGGCAGAGAGAGAGAGAGTGCGTGCGCACGAGGTGGCAGAGAGAGAGAGCATGCGCGCGCGGTGGCAGAGAGAGAGAGCGCGCGCGAAGTGGCAGAGAGAGAGAGAGAGAGAGTGAGTGCGTGCACGCGAGGTGGCAGAGAGAGAGAGAGAGAGAGAGAGAGCGCGCAAGGTGGCAGAGAGAGAGAGAGAGAGAGAGAGAGAGAGAGAGCGCGAGAGAGAGTGCGTGCGCGCGACGTGGCAGAGAGAGAGAGAGAGAGAGAGAGTCCGCGCGCGCGAGGTGGCAGAGAGAGAGTGCGCGCGCTCGCGCGAGGTGGCAGAGAGAGAGAGAGAGAGAGTGCGCGCGCGCGAGGTGGCAGAGAGAGAGCGCGTGCGCAGAGAGAGAGAGCGCGCACGCGAGGTGGCAGAGAGAGAAAGAGAGCGCGCGCGCGAGGTGGCAGAGAGAGAGAGAGAGCGAGCGAGGTGGCAGAGAGAGAGAGAGCGCGCGAGGTGGCAAAGAGAGAGAGGGAGCGCGCGCGTGAGGTGGCAGAGAGAGAGAGAGCGCGCGCGAGGTGGCAAAGAGAGAGAGAGAGCGCGCGCGAGGTGGCAGAGAGAGAGAGAGAGAGAGCGCGCGCGCGGTGGCAGAGAGTGTGTAAGAGTGTCTGAGAGAGACACCAACTGCGCACTGCAACTGTTGGGTATGTATATACACCTTTGTTTTTACTTTGGATGCCGCGTAAAAATCCTGATTGCCTTGGGGAACCTTGAACCGAAAAAGTTTGGGAACCACTGCTCTACTGGCCTTGGGTGGTATAACTGCTATAAAGACAAAGCCACAAGGAAGCAGAGCTGAGCTATAAGGGGCTTTACACAGTGACTCCCACTGTCTGATGCTGGGGCTGCAGCCTCCAGGGGGCATAACTGAGCCACCCAGTGTTCTATGCAGTGACACCAGCTAGTTGGAGGTGGGTGTGCAGTTTGAATGACATTTAGTGCGACCGGGGGCCACTACTGGAAGTGCATCAGTGAAAGGGGTAAGTGACCTCGCTCCTGTTGCAGGTTTCGCACTAAGATGACGGCTGCTGGTTTTACCATCTCTGGGAAGGATCATCCCATCTGCCCCGTGATGCTCGGAGATGCCCGCCTGGCATCTGTGATGGCGGACGACATGCTGGAGAAAGGTATGTGCCAACGGAGGACAGAGGGAGAGAGAGCATTACAAAGATAGGAGTGCCCCTCTTTTAACCTTGGCTCTCTTCTCTCCCTTACTGTATGCCTTCTCTCTTATTTCTCTCTTCCTGTTATTCCACATCTCTGCTGTCTCCTCCATCCTGTCCCCGCTCTCCCCACTCCTCTCGCTTTCTCCCCCCTCCTCCTCTCGCGCTTTCTCTCCCCCCTCCTCCTCTCGCGCTTTCTCTCCCCCCTCCTCCTCTCGCGCTTTCTCTCCCCCCCTCCTCCTCTCGCGCTTTCTCTCCCCCCCTCCTCCTCTCGCGCTTTCTCTCCCCCCCTCCTCCTCTCGCGATTTCTCTCCCCCCCTCCTCCTCCTCCTCCTCCTCTCGAGCTTTCTCTCCCCCCCTCCTCCTTCTCTCGCTCTTTCTCTCTCCCCACATTTCTCCCAGGTATTTATGTAATCGGATTCAGTTTCCCCGTGGTCCCCAAAGGGAAAGCTCGTATCCGCGTTCAGATCTCGGCCGCTCACAGTGACGAGGACATTGATCGCTGTGTGGATGCGTTCTGCCAAGTGGGACGCAAGCACGGCCTGGTGCCCTGAGGCTGCAGGCATGGGGGGCACACAAGACCTGAACCCTCTCCCCACACAACTAAAGCCCACTGGTGCCTCTTAAACCCAGGAGTAGAATCAAGACTCAAAAAGCTACTCTGAATAGGTCTGTTGCTCTGTACTTCCTAGCTGTGCAAACCACGTTCGTTTTACATGTTCAACATCTCGCGTCCAGCTGTCAAAATGGACATACTGACCGAGAAATAGAACTGACCCCTTGAGGGGTTTAATTATGCTGCCTGAGTGTGTTTTGGGGAGCAGTGTTATATGGGGGAAGAGGATGTGCAAAGTTCGACGTGGGCGGCTATCCCATCACGGGGACAATGTTCCTGGGTCATGATATTAAATAAACAAGGTTCTGTAAACACTCAGAATTAAGTACATTATTACATACGTGTGTGCATTATTACATACGTGTGTGCATTATTACATATGTGTGCTTTTCATATTTACATGTTTTTGTATACGTGTGTGAGACTCTTTATGTATTCATCTGTGCGTTTCTTTACATACACAGATGTGTGCATCTTTATACACAGACACAAATTGTGTGTGTGTGTGTGCATTTTCTTAAGTGTGGGCACTTCCACGTGTATAGTGTTTTTTTTTTTTTTTAATGTGTGTGTGTGTGTACATAGGCCAGCCTCCCTTGCCCTGTTTATTTTGAGCGGTGTTTGGGTGCCCGTGACCTTCACTCTTCCCCTGGGTCACAGGCTTGTTCTGTGCTGCACACAAACACAGACCCCCCCCTCCCCCTTCACTTAATTCTTTCACTGTCAGCGAGCTCAGCAGAAAGATGCAGAAGTGTGATGTGTCAGGCCTCCAGCACGGACATGGTTAAACCAGGAAATCCCTGGGCGAGGGTGTATGGGTGGAGGAGGTGACGACCCTTCCTCTCCCCCTCCCCTTCAAAACATTTCACCAGTCCGAAAGTGTGAAAGAAAGATTTTATTCCAAAATTCTCACCGTGCCCCAGTTTTACTCAGTTACACGGATGGGCACGGGGGGGGGGGGGGGAGGGGTCGTCAGAGGGCACCTGCGTACACGGTACACGGTAGTCTCAGGTTGAGCAGACGTCCTCTTGTAAGGTCACGCCCTCATCTGCAGGTGCACTTGCATGCAGCCACCACCGGGTACGGCACCTGTCTCCAGGTACACTGCTGTGCTGCCCAGCCTGTGCCTGCATCCTGTGTCCAGCAGTGCCAGGCCAGCAGCTTGATCTGTGTGAGTTGCGCCTGCCGGCACGCCATGCCAGGAGGCCATGAGCAGGCCGTATTGCCCCCGTCGCAGTCCGTGTGCCGGACCCATCGTGGCCAGAATACTGGCCCCAGATCCACCCAGCTGAAGGTCAACCGGCAGCTGGCCCTCTCTACTAGCCACCGGCGTACTTCGGACTCCACGGCACGGCTGGCGTTGGCAGAGATTTCCACCGGCAGCTGTAGGGAGCCGAAGTCCAGAGTCTGAGCCTCCCTGCCAAGCTTCTTGCGGTAGCGGCTAGCACCATCAGAGAGGTCCTGGCTAAACGTGGACAGCTGGCTCGTGGTGCCGTTATCCACGGGCTTCTCCACGGACATCCAGAAGGGGTCGAAGGAAGGTCCCAATAGGCGGAGGAGGCGGGGGGTGCGTAGGTGCTTGGGTTTGGGGGAGTAGTGGTAGTCCTGCTGGGACAGGGAGAGGCTGTAAGGACGGGTGCCTGAGGATAGTCGGCGACGGAGGGAACCCACGTCCAGGTCTGTCTGGGTCTCATCGGGAGGCGGCGGTTCAGCTGCAGGGTCCAAGAGAGCGGAGGGGCACGGGACCAAGGAGGCCACCAGCCACATGCGGAAGAGGAGGGTTAGGGGAGATCCCATCTGGAGGAGTCGCTGGTCCCTCTATTTCCCTGTCTCTCTTCCTATCCACTTATATTTCTTATTTTCTCTCTCGTCTGTTTGTTCTCTCTCTCTTTCTCTCTCTCTCACTTTTCCCTTTTCGCTCTCCTCTCTGTCTCCTCTCTTTTCTCTGTACCACTCCTTACCTCTCCTTTTATTTTTGCTCTTCCCTCTCTGTATCTCTTTCTCTGATGGTCTCTCTGTCTCCTCACTCTAACAGTCTGGCACTCTCGCTCCCCCTGCTTTTATCAATGTGTTTGCAGGCTCCTCCTGTCTCACTCTTCCCCTAAATGACTCCATCCCCCTTATCTTTCTGTCTCCCCTCTCACCCGTTATTGCATGTTCCGTTTCATTTAAAGAGATAGTCTGTAGGATCAAGGTTTACAAGTTAGAGCAATTAAGGGGGCCGTTCCTGTTCTGTTCTGACTGATTAAATCTGTCAGTGGTGATATTGGAGACCGAGGCTTGAGCCTCATTACTCCAAGTTCTCTTGTTGAGTGTATTGTCGCACACTTTAGAAAGCTTCTTGATCTGTGTTACTTGCCAAGGGGAGGATTATAGGGAGCAGTTACAGGAACAGATAGGGGAGGAGTTATAGGGAGCAATTAGGGGAGGAGTTATAGGGAGTGGATAAAGGAGCAGTTAGGGGAGGAGTTATAGGGAGCAGTTAGGGGAGGAGTTATAGGGAGTGGATAAAGGAGCAGTTAGGGGAGGAGTTATAGGGAGTGGATAAAGGAGCAGTTAGGGGAGGAGTTATAGGGAGGAGTTAGGGGAGGAGTTATAGGGAGTGGATAAAGGAGCAGTTAGGGGAGGAGTTATAGGGACCTGTTAGGGGATAAGATATAGGGAGCGGTTAAGGTGGAGCTGCTCTGCACAATATTGTAACAGTTTATGTATGTAACTGCTGCAGTTTTTCTCCCTCAGGTGTGTAACCAAGAGATCCTGGTCAGATAAAAAAATCAAACAAGTTTCACAGTGTGACGCAGGCGCGAAAATGATACAAGAGAAAATCTCTCGTCAAATGACAACAGATTTCAAGGAGCACTTTCTGCCACAAGAGGGAGCTAAGTCCCTATGTTATCTGGCTCAGTATATGTGTTGAATTAGTAACATTACTAATCATAATATTTATATAGATATGTGTGTCCCGCTTTTTGCAGAGCAATGCGTTTTAGGCCTCTGGCACTAAAGAAGTTAAAATTAAGCCAGTGGGTAAATATATATGAATTATTTTGAATTCACTTAAAATTTGCAACATATGCAAGAGATACTCAACTTATTGTACAATGCAGCATGATCGTTTTTAATGATGCTGAATGTCGGCGCTCTCTAAGCAACACTATACTCTTATACACTCTAACCAATGCACTGAAATGTACTTCTCCTGCTTCCGTTAGTCTCCCCACGTGCCAATTAGAGTGTGAGTTCTTTGGGCTAGTGACTTATTTCTCCCAATGTTAGTTATATATTCATGCATTTATCCCACCGGTGTTATTATATATCCCTGTATTATAACAATTGTAAAGCTCTGGGTATCTGGCAGGTGCTATAATATATATACAGGCAGTCCTCGTTTTACAACGTTTCGTTTTACAACGAATGGCTTATCCAACGCTATGCAATGCATACCTATGTTCATTTTTACAACGCCAAAACGGCTTATCCAACGCTTTTATGATGCTTTGCAAAGTTGTTTGTGTATATCTTACTATATATTTCTGAAAGCATTGTATGTTTCTCTGTCTGTACTGTGTTCACTGTCCCTAGCGGCAATCTCATTGGTCCCTTAGCCCGCTCGACCCCTGCACACCTCTCATTGGCCTCACACACTCACCGCCCGCCCCCGCACACCTCTCATTGGCCTCACACACTCACCGCCCGCCCCCGCACACCTCTCATTGGCCTCACACACTCACACCACTGCTTCAGGCCCCCTTGGCCCGCCCCCGCACACCTCTCATTGGCCTCACACACTCACACCACTGCTTCAGGCCCCCTTGCAGCTCACCTTCCCCCCTCCCGGTGGCCGTCACTCTCCCCCGTCACCCGGACCGCAGCTCACCTTCCCCCCTCCCGGTGGCCGTCACTACAGGCCCCGCACCTTCCCCCTCCCGGTGGCCGTCACTCCCGTCACACGGACAGGCCCTGCACCTTCCCTGCGTTTCCCGCCGG
This sequence comes from Ascaphus truei, assembly GCF_040206685.1. Lineage (NCBI taxonomy): Eukaryota > Metazoa > Chordata > Amphibia > Anura > Ascaphidae > Ascaphus > Ascaphus truei. Next base: position 630,208 of record NC_134499.1, read on the forward strand.
CTCGCACTCACAGGTGCAGAGAGGGGGCGCGTGCGCAGCGCTCACAGGCCCTGCACCTTCCCCCCTCCCGGTGGCCGTCACTCTCCCCCGTCACCCGGACCGCAGCTCACCTTCCCCCTCCCGGTGGCCGTCACTACAGGCCCCGCAGCTTCCCCCTCCCGGTGGCCGTCACTCCCGTCACACGGACAGGCCCTGCACCTTCCCTGCGTTTCCCGCCGGCTCGCGCTCACAGGTGCAGAGAGGGGGCGCGTGCGCAGCGCTCACAGGCCCTGCACCTTCCCCCCTCTCAGTGGCCGTCACTCCCGTCACACGGACAGGCCCTGCACCTTCCCTGCGTTTTCCGGCGGCTCTGCAGAGAGGGGGCGCGTGCGCAGCGCTCCCCGGACGGGAGGAGGGAGAGCAGAGAAGGGCCAGGCGCGCGACAATCGGAGGAGCGCGGGAGAGAGGAGCGGTGCTGTGAGTCCTGGCAGAAGTGAGGGGGCTTTGTGTGTGCGTGGGGAGAGAGGGGGGACAGTGTGTGTGGGACACCGTGTGTGAGTGGGGGGGAGGGACAGTGTGTGTGTGGGGGAGGGGGGAACAGTGTGTGTGGGGGGGAGGGACAGTGTGTGTGTGGATGTGTGTGTGGGGGAGGGGGGGACAGTGTGTGTGTGGGGGAGTGGGGACAGTGTGTGGGGGAGGGGGGACAGTGTGTGTGTGTGTGGGGGACGACAGTGTGTGGGGGAGGACAGGGGGGACAGTGTGTGTGGGACACCGTGTGTGTGTGTGTGTGGGGGAGGGACAGTGTGTGTGTGTGGGGGGAGGGACAGTGTGTGTGTGGGGGTGGGGGGGGACAGTGTGTGTGTGTGGGGGGGGACAGTGTGTGTGGGGGAGGGGGGGACAGTGTGTGTGGGGGAGGGGGGGACAGTGTGTGTGTGGGGGAGGGGAGGGGGGGACAGTGTGTGTGTGTGTGTGTGTGGGGGGGACAGTGTGACTCCCGGGCAACACCGGGTCTCTCAGCTAGTAATATATATATTGTACTATATTATACTATATATTATATTTTTATATTATATATTATGTTATATTATATATAATACAGTATATACACAATATAATTTGTGTGTGCTGCATATCTTATTGTCTGCGTTAAATATTTTGTGTATTTTAGCATTAAAAATGCCTTCACGAACGGAACCTTTCATTTAAACAGTGTTCCTATGGGAAAACGTTTTTCGCTGTACAACGTTTCGCTATCCAATGCCATTTTGAGTAACGCATTGTGTCGGATAACCGAGGACTGCCTGTACATGCATACGTACAGCCCATATATGCATACAGTACATGCATACAGTGCATACACAAAAATAGTACAGATATATTCTCTCCTCAAACACCAGCAGAATCCAATCCTCTGGCATCCTTCCTGATATTTTCAGTGACCATGCAATAGTGTACTGTGTAAGGAAAATTAAACCGCCCCATTCAAGCCCTAAAGTTCTCCTCACTAGAACATTTAAAAACTTTAACCCACAACAGTTTCTGGATGACCTTACCAACTGCCCATGGCACAGAATCGATTTAATTCCCGACCCTGATTCTGCGCTTGACTATTTCCAATCCGAGTTCTTAAAACTCTGCGATACCCATGCTCCACTACGCAAAATAAGGGTACGGGGGGCCCACCTTCCATGGGTTACACCTGACCTTATAGCACTCTACCAGTTCAGGGATGCCTTGTGGAAAAGCTACAAAGTAACTGGCACTACCAAGGATCTCAATCACTACAGATGCCTGCGGAACATGTGCACAAGGCAAACAAGGCATGCAAAAGCACAATATTACTCTGACAATCTCCACCAGAATACATCAAACCCAGCTAACTTCTGGAAGGTTATCAACCATATATTTCAGCCTCCTAACCATCAACAACCAAGTAATATCACTAAGGGGGATATTACTCTGACAAACCCCACTGACATCGCAAATGCATTCAATGATTACTTTGTGGGGTGTGCCACTAACTTATTAGCGAAACGCAGCACAAACCCCAAACATGAATCTCATCCTGGGAGTATCCCTACAGTCCCACCCCCTCCCAACACTGACTAAGAAGGTAAAGGATCCGTGGTCCATCCGCTCCAGGAGAAAAAAGGTAAGAACTCACCAGCAAAAGAAGTTAAAAACTAATTTATTGGGCTACATAAAAACAAAAAATAGACAGTAACAAACTCTCCCACGCGTTTCACACCCACTATGGTGCTTTCTCCTTGAGAAAGCGCCATAGTGGGCGTGAAACGCGTGGGAGAGTTTGTTACTGTCTATTTTTTGTTTTTATGTAGCCCAATAAATTAGTTTTTAACTTCTTTTGCTGGTGAGTTCTTACCTTTTTTCTCCTGGAGCGGATGGACCACGGATCCTTTACCTTCTTAGTCACTGTTGCGAGGATCAGCGTTCACCACCGGAAGCGGAAGCAGCCGCATACACAGAGGGAGATGCATCTACACAGGACTGGAGCTGGAAGGAGGAAAGCAGAGCGGTGATCTTGTGAGTCGCGTGGACTCCACACCGGGCGGTCAGCCAGGGCCAGGGATTGAGTGAGTACCTCTTCATCCTCCCGTTACTAGCCCTCTCTTGCGTTACCCGTTACTCACCTTGCTCCTTATTACAGTCCTACCCGACTTTATATACCCGGTGTCAACTCCATTCAAATGATTTCATATTGACTTTGCCCTGCCTGGCACCGTTGTCTACGCTCTTTGAGCTCCTATACGGTTAATTTCCCCTCCCAACACTGCCCACAATTTTCAATTTGGCCCAGTATCTGAAGAGGAGATTATACAAGCGCTCCTCAAACTAAAACTAAGCAGCCAATGTGGACCCGACTTACTACAATCTAGGTTCCTACGACTTGGTGCCCCAGCCATTGATAAACCAATTGCGTCCATAGTCAACTCTATCCTGTCTGCAGGCCATATCCCTAAGACCTGGAAAACTGCCAGAGTTGTCCCAATCTTCAAAAGTGGGTACAAAAACACTGTCTCAAACTACAGGCCAATCTCACTTCTCCCAATTCTATCCAAAGTCATGGAAAAATGTGTCCACTCCCAATTAAGCGATTTCTACACCAAGACAAATTTCCCTAGCCAATTCCAATCTGGATTTCGCCCCAAACACTCCACCGTAACTACCCTGCTAAAAGTTTGCAATGAAATCCAGTGTGGAATGGAACGGGGACAACTCACTGGTGCAGTATTCCTAGATTTTGCAAATGCTTTTGACACAGTCGATCATGCTATCCTGCTTAACAAACTCCAGAGCTCTGGAATAGGGAAACATGCTTTAAACTGGTTTCAGTCCTACCTATCAGGAAGATCCCAACATGAGTCCATCTCAGGCTCTAACCCCAACCCCCTGGATATCACGTGTGGTGTCCCGCAAGGCTCTGTTCTGGGGCCACTACTCTTCTCAGTGTTCATTAATGATCTACCCACAGCTTGTAAGGAAGCCTCAATACACATGTATGCAGATGACACAATCCTATATGCACACAGCCATAGCCTCTCTGACCTTCAACACATACTTCAGTCTGACTTTTTGAGACTCGAAAACTGGATTTCCCAAAAGAAACTGTTTTTAAACACTGACAAGACTGTAACAATGGTATTTGGGACCAAGACTAAATTTGTAAAGCTTCCAGTGACTGAGCTCCTGATTCTAACCAACGCTAACACCACCCTAACACCTGTCACTAGTTTTAAATACCTGGGCTTATGGTTTGAATCCCACTTAACATTCGGGATGCACATTGATACCCTGACAACCAAGACCTATGCCAAACTAGGGGTACTTTACAGGAACAAATACTCCCTAAGTCTCCTGGTCAGAAAGCGTATCGCACAGCAGATGCTAATGCCAATTATTGACTATGGAGACATAGTATATGGCTCGGCTCCTCAAACCCACCTTAGCAAACTTGACACCCTCTACAATTCAATTTGTCGTTTTGTTCTCCAATGCAACTACAACACACATCACTGCGAAATGCTCAAAGAACTAGATTGGTCAACACTAGAGTCTAGGCGCAAAGTTCACCTTTCCTGTCTTGCCTTTAAATTCTTCATGGGCAAGCTACCCAGCTACCTGAACAAGCTCCTCACCCCTACCACCTGCAGCACTTATCACCTGAGATCAGACTCCAAAAGACTATTCATGGTCCCAAGGCTCAACAAAGTATCCGGACGTTCCTCCTTCTCCTTCCGTGCACCCCAAAACTGGAACAACCTACCAGAGACTCTCACATCCACCACCAGTTTAAGTTCTTTCAAATCTAAGGCTGTCTCACATTTTAACCTGGTCTGTAACTGTTTCATACGCTCATAATATATATTTTCTTTAACTGTGCGTGCAATGTCTTGTATATAATGTATACCCTGTTCATTTATGTAACTGTACTTGTAACCATGTATTATTTGTTTTACTCTGTGCCCCGGACATACTTGAAAACGAGAGGTAACTCTCAATGTATTACTTCCTGGTAAAATATTTTATAAATAAATAAATAAAATAAATAACATACATACATGCATACACACATACAGTGCACACATGCATGCATACAGTGCATACATACAGTGCATACATACATAGAGTACACACATACATGCATATAGTGCATACACACATACAGTACATGTGTAACACATATCCCCTCCCTGCCCCCCGGGAGATTTCACTGCTACATGGGGTGGTGTGGTGCATACCTGCTGGCTCTCAGTAGATCTGAGTCTCCTGCGGTGTTGTGGAGGTCAGAACAGGCTTCTGGGGTAATAGCTGATTCATACTCACGGTGACAACGCCTCCATCTCTTGCAGACCCCAGATATATGGGGGACAATCCCTGCAGGAGAACTTCTTTACCCTTCCCCTGATAGATTGCAGTCTCAGGCAGGAAGGTATAGTAAAACACTAAAACACTTTTATTAACACACTGCAGATCTTACAGCTTCATGACAGCAGGCAATTCTGCGGGCCTTCATCCTCAGGATGTACCCTGGACTTTCACTCCAAGTCAAGGGCACCTGAAGCAGTCCTAGTTCTTCCCTTACTCCCTGGTGAAGTAAGAGGTATAGTTTCCCACTCCACTCCCCTTAGGGAGGGAGTACAAACTGACAGAGCCCTGCACAGTTGTTGGGGTAGACTAGCCTCTCTCAAGGGTAGAGGCAACTGCTGAATTTGGGGTGTGCAGCTTCTTAAGTACAGGAAAAGCAGGAACCAGGTATGAGTGCCTGATTGGACACATAGGCCTAGTTGCACCGCCTCCCCTGTGACTCACTGAAGCTGCTGGGTGTGGGGAAATCCCAGGATTAGTCCTGGCAAACCTGCTCTTACCAGGAGTAGGGCAGACTGGTAGTCATAAACCAGTCCTGGCTACATTCTCCCTCTGGTGGAATCCAATGGTCCCCACTTGGAGCCAAATTTACAGGTCCATCCTGCAGATGAGTAACCTGGAACAATATTACAATGACATTAACAACCAATAACAGGCTGGGGACATTGTGTGTGAAATATAGCACCAGGTGACAAATGTTCACTACCCAGGGGTCCCTGCTTCAAAGGATTTATTGATTGGGGCCAGGGGTGCGGTTACCCAAGGAGAGATCAGAATGAGTGACCTTATTAAATATAAGAATATATGAGATGTCCTCGGCTGAACATGCTAAGAGTTACATATGTGTATTCGTGGAACCAAGCCCCAACTAACGAATATAGACACCTGAGGTTTAGCCGGTTCTAAGAGACATATATTAATATCTCTCTTAATTTTAATATCACACTGTAATATTTAGTCTCGTTGGGAGCGTCATGCATGCCGGAATGTATTAATATGTCTCGCGTGCCGGTAGGTATTATTGAACTGAAGTTATGAAGTTATTTAGATAGGAAAAGCAGTTTGTAAACGTCCTTGGGTGGGAGGAGTTTTACTCTGAGGAAAACTGTCAACTTCACCGCTGATTTATGAGAGGGGCTGGGTTTAGGTTGTGTTCAATGGGAAATAATTGTATAAGAACCAGGCTCAGCCTATGGCTATTGTCTTCATGCAAAGTCTTCATGCCAGAGGTCTTTCATGTCTTTTCGTGTCTTGGGATTATGAAGATTGCTGTATGAACTGCCAGTCTAGATTTGACTGTTTCATCATTTCCGTCTTAAGTGAGTGTCCATATTTTGCCTGTTATTTGTATATCTTGTGTGTTCACCTTTATCAAGGAATAAATTATATTTTATCATATCTAAGTCTCGTCCCAGTTCAACCCAGTTATATATATATTTTTGGTGTATTATTAATAGCCTGTCACAAAGCTCCCGTCACACTCATGTGCGGCGCGTGGGCAGTACGCGGGTTCTGTCGGTCTCCGCTATTCCTGGGTCCAGGGTACACTCTTTTGTCCCTGGCATTGATGCGCGACGCATGCGCGGTGCGCGGTCTCGTATGCGGTCCCTGCCTCTCGCCCCCACCCTGACATCAGAGCTACACGGCGCAACACTACCCCGCGCTCCTCCTCTGTCTCCGCGGGTCCCTCCTCCAGTGTCCGTCCCCGTACTGACGTGGGTGTCGTGGCACGCACTGATGGCGCGCGACCAGGTCGCCAGCATGATGCGTGCACTCTAGAAGCTCCACCTCAGTCTCAATTGGCTGTGTAATAGGACGCACCTGCGCGATCCAGCAGCCTATCAAAGAGGGCGATTCTGCTTCCTGGATGCCTCCCATTGGTTAGAGGTCCTTTAAATATGCTGTCTGAACTCTCATTTCTTGCCGAGCATAACTTCTGTTTGTGACACTGAACCTCATCACTTCTAGTCTGTCTGCCTCTTACCTTGCTGCCTGACCCTGCCTAGTACCTTGGACTTCGTGATTCTCTCCTGCACTGACCCTGGCTTTGGATACGACGACTCTGCTCTCTCCTGCACTGATCCTGGCATTGGATTACCACGATGCTGCTCTCTCCTGCACTGACCCTGGCTTTGGCTCTATGACGACTCTGCTTTCTCCAATCCTGACTCCGGCTACGTACCCCAACGATCCACTACTCTCCTCTCCTAGACCCGGCAAGTACCACTTTTACGCTGTCTTCTATAACCCTGACCCGGCTTGCAAGATTATCCTACACTACAGACGCGCCCTCGCGGTTGTGGTCGGCGTTCTATACCAATCCCTACCACAGCCCCGCGGTCGCGCCTTGTTTGTGGTGAGCTACATGTTACAGTATGCTCGGCCACATAAACTTCGACCCCACTGAGGTAGGAAGAGTCCTGAGCACGCACACCAACGCCCTGTCAAGTCTTGAAAATAAATGGGAGTCTAATGACCAAAATTTAAGAACCCTCCATTAGGAATTTAGAACCTTATCCCTCCATCTACAAGGGCCACGCACTGACCCCTCGCAATTGGTCACTAGTACCCCTCTTATGCCTTCTTATCTGTCCGAACCCCGGCTTCCCAAGCCCAATCGGTATGGGGGAAATCTTCACAAGTGTCGGGGTTTCCTTAACCAATGCTTCATTCAGTTTGATGTGTGTTGAAAAACCTCCTATGGCGCTGAGGATGAATGGATGGAACAGAGTCTTGTGCAGAAATGTTCCTGTAAGGATTACCTCAGAGAGGGAAACAAGAGAAATGCAAAAAACACCACAATAGTGTATTACCCTTTAGACAATGTAAGACATAATGATGTGAAATATAAAGAGCATTTAATGATTAAAACAATTGTATCCACAATTGGTATAAAACATGAACTGTAATAATAAACAGTAGATGATCTTCTGTTGATAAAAAACAAAAATAGGGGCTTCCCAGCGCTTGTGCTGAATGAAGCCTTGCTGCTCCGCCAAGAGTAAAACTGAAATCCTACTCACCGTCCTTGAGTAGGACATGTGCAGTGGTACGGGGTCTTTTGCCAGGGGTTGCCGTCTGCTGCAGGGTGCCGGACGTCTGCTCGATGCGTGCGGGGAGATTTCCTGGTGGACTCGTGCTCTCAAACACGCCGAGTGAATTGCAAGTGTCTCCTCCGCTGACGTCACTGCCGGATTGGTGCAGCTACGGTGTCCCTGGATGCCCACAAACCTTCCTACGCGTTTCGAAACACCTCGTCACGTGTCTCTTCGTCAGGGAAACATGTCCTACTCAAGGACGGTGAGTAGGATTTCAGTTTTACTCTTGTTTCCCTCTCTGAGGTAATCCTTACAGGAACATTTATGCACAAGACTCTGTTCCATCCATTCATCCTCAGCGCCATAGGAGGTTTTTCAACACACATCTTCCTTATATGGTTGGAAGATCCCAGATCAACCCCCCAAGGCAGCTCAAGGACTATCTTCATCCAAGGACTGTATCTCAGGTTTTGTTCCCTCTGTGTGTATTGTATAAGTATTGCACTAGCGCTCATTTACACTTAGCATTTTACCCCTTTTCATTCAGTTTGAGATGAATTCTTCCCGCTTCTCTTCTTCTCATTCCAAGGTAGGCTACATAATCTCTCTCCTCACAGATGATGCACTTGCCTGGGCTTCTCCCATCTGTGAGCGAAGATCTGACTTCACCCAAAGCATTGGAGTCTTTACCAAGGAGTTCCGCAGGGTGTTCGATACACCGGGTTGAAAGGTATCTGCAGCTTCTGCTCTATTCTTTATTTCTCTGGGTAACCGCCCAGTCGCTCGTTATGCACTCGAGTTTAGGACCATTGCCGCAGAGACGGACTGGAACGGGGAATCTTTGTCTGCTGCCTTCTGGCAGGGATTTTCTGAAACCGTGAAAGACGAACTTGCGACTCACGACCGGGCTACCGATGTGGAGAATCTCATTTTGATCTGCATCAAGGTGGACCATCGCCTTCAGGAGAGAAGGACGGAGAGACGACTTCATCGCATGCCCTCTACCAGGATAAACCCCAACCATGTGGGTCAGTTTGAATTACCTGTCCCAGATTCATCTGAACCTATGCAATTGGGAGTCACTACGCTCTCACGCTCAGAGAAACAATTCCGCATAGATACTGGACTTTGTCTGTATTGTGGGGGTCCTGCACATTTCACTTTCTCTTGCCCCAACAAGGCGGGAAACGCAAGGTTCCCATGAGGCCTAGGGGAGTCTCATTGGGAATGATCTCTTCATCCCCTATAGCTACTTCCAATCCCACAAAGATCCTTATGCCTATTTCCTTGTCGGGTAAGGGATTTTCTGTATCCACATTGGCCTTCCTTGATTCGGGTTCCGGGGGCAACTTTATTGATCAGAGCTTTGCAGAGAACCATAAGATCCCTCTAGTGTGCAAGAAGAATCCTATCGCATTGGAGGCTATTGATGGTAGACCGCTCCAGCCTGCATTCATCTCTTTGGAGACCCAGATGCTTCAGCTAAGGTCTGTAATCAACCATGTGGAAGATATTTCTTTGAATGTCATTCACACTCCTTCTATTGCAGTAATCTTGGGCCTACCCTGGCTACAAATTTATAATCCCCGGATTGATTGGTTGAACAAGGAACCTATTCAGTGGAGTCCACACTGCGTTCAAAATTGTCCTAAGGGTTCAAGCAGCGTTTGTGCAACTACCTTATCAGAAGACAAGGAAAGGGTACAATTGCCAGAGGAATACATCGACTTCAAGGATGTCTTCGACAAAGCCAAGTCTGAAATACTTCCTCCACATCATCTTTACGATTGCCCTATCGAATTGCTCCCCGGTACCTCACCGCCTAGAGGAGCTTCTTACCCTTTGTCGATGCCTGACACTAAAGCCATGAAGGAGTTGTGAATGCGAGAAAAAATACAATGGTTACAGATTCATTATTTTTCAGAGTTGAATCAAGTAAGAGTTTATTTCATTACGAGTATACAAGGAGAAGAAGCTCAATGCAAAGCTCCTCTGCATACAGTGACAAACACATAATCTTTATACCCTCATGAGGTATAATACATGCCCCTAGGTGGGCTGGTTTACAGAAAATTATAATAATATGCCCCTCCAGGAGGGGTTGACCTTTTATTGATACGGATACCTGATCAATACAAGAAAATACAGGTTTGTACTATATAACCTTTATACTACACTTTGGCTCACACCTTGGGGGGAGTATTTCCTGACAACACAATTATCACATTTCTAAGTTTAGTGCTGTTATTGGAAAATAAGGAGGAGCAGGAGAAGCAAGATTTTATCTTTACTGTTCCTAAACTCCAATTATTTTGCAAACACATCCACCCAAATTGGAGTTTTATATGGGTATAGCCTCTTATCTCAAACTGGTTCTGCATTCCGTTCACCCCCTCCCTTGCACCTGGCATACTGTATATACAGATTAGTTGTGGAAGAGTGAAAGACCCTGAGGGAATCTGTGACTTACAGGATAGCTAGATCACCGAGGTCAAATCTCAATCAAACTTCTATCATACTACATAAAAAACATGATCAAGGACAAACAGAGAAACAAAATGGTTGCATGGATCCTTGTGCACCCCCCTACGTGTGCTTTATATCACACTTTCACAGTCCTTCCTTTTTATCCTTAAACAAAAAATGCTATAATGATAACAGTCCAGTATTGTATATGGTTGCCATTTGGCTTGCTCCAGCATTTAATAATGCTTGGTGGTCTCATAGTCCTGGTAGAATAGGGAGTGGGCCTGACCGTTGCCTCTCTTAGCAATGCCCACTGGCTCTGCGGACAGAATATCTTCCAGAGTTAATTCGCTGTTTTCTTCTTTCTTCAAGGCACTGCTGTGAGTGTTGGCATATTTTTCTCCTGAAAAGAGGGCCATCAAATCAGTAGAGGGGGTAACACACTTATGGATCAGGCTCTTGCAATAGGGGACACACACATAGATGATGACAAATACAACCAGCACACACAACAAAGCACTCACCAGTTTTGATCCCAGTGATCCCAGCAAACTGCCAAGCCCAAAAAGATCCCACTCTGCATCTCCTCTCTTCCTCAAACTGTCCTGTATCTCTGCTATTTCCTCTAGCTCATACTCAATTTTACCACTCTGATCTTGAATGAAGACACAACATTTATCTTTAATGAGGGCACATACGCCCCCCTTTGATGCTAAGATGTAGTCTAGTGCCATTCTATTCTGTAGGGCCATTAATCTTATCTGAACCTGTTCTTGGTTAAGTGATTTAATAGCTGAGGTGGTATGATTAAGTACATCATCTAGTACATCTGTAAGTGCATTAAACCTATCATAGAACAAACCTACTCCTACATTTGCTCCCCGAAAATTGTTCTTCCCATAGACTACTTTTTAACTCTTGTGTATTGAGTGTATCTCTCCTGTTTCTGAGTCTACCTGTGAGCAATTAACATAACCGGGAGTTTGACTGATAAAACATCCTCCCACCGGGATATCATTCTATATCATAACAAAATAAACAGAGTTAAGCAAATAATACCTTATACTATTTTTGTCATCCTTATGGGACGCCACTTACACAAACATAATGGAGCATACATTGTAACTGAAAAATAATAAAAATTCAAAGTTCGTGTGTTGAGGCCTGGACTTTGCCTGTGACCTTTCTCCCTCGATGATTAGTGGTCAGGGAGTATTGTGCGCTTCAAAACACTAATTTGCAGGCTCTTTGTCTTTATTAGCGTTTGTGCTGTGGCTGGCACTATTTTGCCGTGTGTGATGTGTATCCATGATGATAATTAAGCAAACTTTTACTGCAGGGCTGGTGGTGAATAGTATTTAAATGTCCTTTTCATCTGGGATGAAGAGCGTTCTTGCGTAGAAAATGCTTGACCATTATTCAATCACCTTCTATTAGCTGATGCTGTTTTCTTTGGTAGACTGTATAAACTGCACCTGAGATTAGAGGGACTTAAAACATGTAATTAATAAAAAGCACAATGAAAAAATGTCATTAATAAAAAGCACAAGGGGAGCGCTTTTAGCCACTATAATTTAGTATTAGCACGATATTAGCAAAGATGTTTAGTTTTTTTTTTATCACTTGTCTTAGCATCCGCATATAGACAGTGTCTTACGGTAAATAATATAAATTATCCCCTCTTTTGTTCATATGCAAATCCTATGCCATGTGAACAATATACGACATAAAAGGATTATGGCGTTTAAAACATTAGCAGTTTGAGATTTATATATTCCATGAAGTAATAAAATCTGGATTGTCTAGGGTTTCATTCTTTAAAATGAGAGGTTATAGGTAAGGGTTAAAATGGAGTCACCTTTTGGAGAGAAAAGTAGAGAAAATGGTTAAAAGTTATGCACTACATTACATTTTCAGTTGACTTTATAGGAAAAAATTATTTCATATATGACTGTACAGTATGCTAACTTCTTTATATTGTACGCTTTGTGAAGTACTGAGTATACTTTCAGCACTATTAAAATACAGAAATACCTATAGAATATAATTGTATTATTTAATAAAACAATTTCAAACTTCAGCTGCTTACTATTGGCATATAGGGAGCTAATTTTTCTGGCCTTTCTACAAATGCCCTTGAATTGGAGTGGTTAAAAATTGCTGGATTCTAGCATATATTGACTGCTTATACAGACTGAGGTAGCTTAGAGGTAAAAATGGAGCTTCTCATACAGCCATATATAAAATTAATTTTTCATGCTACCTTCGAAATAAAACAATGGGTCATTGTCCCTTGGCATATCATGTGCTTGTAAACGTTTACTAACATCTTAAGACATAATTAAAACAAATAGAATTGAAATGTTTTTACTGGTTATACAGAAAATAGAAAGCACCATACACAAACATAATTTCACACGGCTCTGATACAGAGCAAAAGCAAGTTTACAAAAATAATAATGAAAAAATTGTAACACAAAAAACAGTTTGATCCTGCAAACTTAGTCTCAAAAATAATTTTCTTTACCCATATTATTACTGAGTTGTTTTTAAACCTACATTTGAAGGTTCTGAATTATTTATTAACCTTTCCTGTCTGGAATGCACTTTTTGCAGCTGGAGGAGGGGTGGTGGGGGGTGGGGGGGTTCTGTTTGGGCTGCTTTTCTAATTCTTTCTCTTTCGTGGACCTTTGATGCAGAAGGAAAATATAATATCTCCTGGTTTTTAAAAATGTATCCGTCTGGCCAGAACGAATAAGCTTTTAAACTATACCAGTAACCGGGCTGTGTTATAAAAAAAATGGTAAAGATTAATTGATCTTTCCACATATACCCATTCTTTTGTCCTACTTTCTAATTTATTACAGACACTTAGAATTTTTATTGTATGCAATTAATGATATTCTTATTTTGTAACCACTTACAAGTTCTTGGATGGTGATTTGTATACATGTGATACTCTGGTGTTAGCATGATTCAGTTCATACACACGGGGATTCATTCAGGTAAAACTTATAAGAGTATTCAGATCCTTTTTACAGCTCTTTTGTCGAAGGCACAAAAGTATAACTGATGGCACTGAGACTAGAGTCTGTTTTAGGAAATGACTTATAACCACTTATTGCTGTGGGGAAATATGGGGGGAAAGGCTGATGCTTGCAGTCCTGGCCGTGCAGCATTGATTAGATGGTCATGCCATGCATAATTGTAGCCAAAAAGCCTCATGAAATCCGAAGATTTATACTACCGCGGACACACAGGATTACTGAAGGTCGGAAGGTTCCACTACAAGCCCTTGCGTTCGCATTCTTACGTATAAGAAAACCGGGGCAGCTGGTCGTAGGCTCACGCTTGTTTCCATAGTAATTTATTGCAAACAAACTTTAATTTTTTTTTTTTTTTAACATTATAATGTAACATAACATTTTTGGGGGAAAAACTATTTCCCCAATTTTAAATACATACAAAAAAGACAGTGTGTTCCCTACTCAGTGTGTATACTTGAGAAAACCTGAGATTCTTAATAGTGGCGGGGAAGACCTGTTTTAGTTAAAACAAAAACAATTTGTAGAGAAAAGAAAATACCTGGTGGAACCGTTTGGTTATTTCTCCTATGAGCTGTTCTGCCTTTTCTGGCTATGTGTCCTATTTTTCTGCAATTAAAACATTCTATCTGCCTCCAATCCCTTCTTTTATTGTCACTTCCTTTGTCCTTCTCTTGGTACCACCCTGTCTCTGTCTATTTTCCTGAAAAAATACGGTCTGAGCTTTCATACACGATTTCTGTTTCTCTGCCTTTTCACATTCCTGTTTCTTCCTTTCAAAATGCTTTGCGCTAGCTATCATTTCACTTATGGGTAGACTTTCCCATTTTTTAAATACCCTGGTTAAGCCTTTGGCAATATCTGTGTGTAAACCCTTACAAAGTCTGCCACTAGAAGAGGGCCAGCATCTACCCAAACATTCCTTATCCCTTCATAGGATTTTACAGCCTGGATTAACCTGTTTGCAAATTCTTCTACTGTCTCTCCCTTTTCCTGCTTGATTGAATTTATTTTTCCCCAATTAATCGCCGGGGCAAATGCCTTTTGGAGTGCGGCCAAAATGGCCTTGTCTAGCGTTGTTTTTTGTGTGGGCTCCCAATTTACTGAGGCCCATACTGGAGTCCCTTCAGCTCTATCGTTATTAAAGGCTTTGGTAAATTTCTCCTGTTCTTTTTTTGTCATAATGACTGTCAGTAAATTTTTTATATGTTCGCAAGCGGGGTCGCATGCAGTCATTAGACTTTTCATTAGGTCACAAAAACTCCCTATATCGTCTTTTGGTCGTGGAAATTGATTTCTGAGTGTCATAAGTGTATTACGTGTCCATGTCTTGTGTACGTATCTCTATGTGGTACTGTCCTCTGTGAGTTCCCTCATGGGCAAAATATTAGTGTCTGAGGGAGTGGGTGTATATGACATAGCCTGGTGGAGGAGGAAATCTTCTCCTTCACTGAGAGGCTCTGACTCTTTGTTATTGTTAGGTACTCTCACAGGGTAGATTATTATTATTACTTCCTGGTAAAATATTTTATAAATAAATAAATAAAATTATGGTGTGTGAATTTAAAGCATGTATTTCCTTTTGCACAAATGTACACTCTTCTTCCTTATCTGTTTGCATGTCGGTCAGTGAATTTTCTCGTCTGTCAAAAACTGTCATCTTGTGACCAACAATAGTCATTTTCCCTGTCTATTACATTTTCATTATGCGTTTTTAGTGCTGTCCCATATATTCTGCGCAGAACTTTCTAAAGGTGACCCTTTGGCCGGATGAGAATTCTGGTTCCCCATTATCTAACTTTTACAGTAACCAGTGCAAGCTGACTACGTTCAATTCCTGATTTACAGTAACCAGCGCAGACTGACTACGTACAATTCCTGTTTTTACAGTAACCAGCGTAAGCTGACTACGTACAATTCCTGTTTTTACAGTAACCAGCGTAAACTGACTACATAGTAGTTACATAGTTACATAGTAGATGAGGTTGAAAAAAGACATAGGTCCATCAAGTTCAACCTATGCTAAATTTAGACAACAGATACTTTATCCTATATCTATACTTAATTATTGATCCAGAGGAAGGCAAACAAAAAACCCCATTAAGGGGAAAAATTAATTCCTTTCTGACTCCAAGAATTGGCAATCGGATTAATCCCTGGATCAACATCCTTCCCATGTATACTTATTTGGTATATCCCTGTATACGTTTCCCATCTAAAAAGATGTCCAACCTTTTTTTGAACAAATCTATTGTATCTGCCATCACAGTCTCCATGGGTAATGAATTCCACATTTTAACTGCCCTTACTGCAAAGAACCCTTTCCTTTGTTGCTGGTGAAATTTCCTTTCCTCCAACCGTAAGGGATGGCCCCAAGTCCTTTGTACTGCCCGTGGGATGAATAGTTCTTTTGAAAGCTCTTTATATTGTCCCCGAATATATTTGTATATAGTTATCATATCCCCTCTTAGACGCCTCTTTTCTAATGTAAATAAATCTAATTTAGCTAGCCTCTCCTCATAAGTTAGAACATCCATCCCCTTTATTAATTTGGTGGCTCTTCTCTGCACTCTCTCTAGTTCCATAATATCTTTTCTTAGGATTGGTGCCCAAAATTGTACTCCATATTCAAGGTGTGGTCTTACTAGTGCTTTGTAAAGGGGCATAATTATGTTTACTTCCCTTCCATCCATTGCCCGGTTGATGCAAGATAAGACCTTGTTTGCCTTTGCAGCTACAGCATGACATTGGGCACTATTGCTAAGCCTGCAGTCTACAAGCACTCCTAAATCCGTCTCCATCAAGGATTCCCCCAATATCTCCATTTCATTTGTAAGTCGCCTTTTTATTCTTGCATCCCAAATGCATAACCTTAGATTTATCTGTATTAAACCTCATTTGCCATTTACCTGCCCACGTTTCCAGTCTCTCCAAGTCCTTATGAAGAGAAATTTCATCCTGCTATGATTCTATTACCTTACACAATTTAGTATCATCAGCAAAGATGGAGACTTTGCTCTCGATCCCATCCTCAAGGTCATTAATAAACAAGTTAAAAAGCAGGGGTCCCAGTACCGATCCCTGAGGTACTCCACTCACGACTTTAGCCCAACTTGAAAAAGTTCCATTTATGACAACCCTCTGTTGCCTGTCTTTTAACCAGTTTTCAATCCAGGTGCATATATTATTACTGAGTCCAATTTTCTTTATTTTGTACACCAACCTCTTGTGTGAAACCGTATCAAAAGCCTTTACAAAATCTAAGTAGACCACATCAACTGCATTACCATGGTCTAAATTCCTACTTACCTCCTCAAAGAAACAAATAAGGTTAGTTTGGCAAGATCTATCCTTCATAAATCCCTGCTCACTATTACTAATAATTTTGTTTTCCATTAGGTATTCCTGAATATTATCCCGAATATTAAACCTTCAAGTAGTTTCCCTACTATTGAAGTCAGACTTACAGGTCTGTAATTTCCCGGTTGCGATCTAGCTCCCTTTTTAAATATAGGCACCACATCTGCTTTACGCCAATCTTGTGGTACTGAGCCTGTGGAAATGGAGTCCTTGAATATTAAATATAATGGTTTGGCTATTACTGAGCTTAATTCCTTGAGAACTCTTGGATGTATGCCATCGGGGCCAGGTGCCTTATTTACTTTAATTTTTTCAAGTCGCTTATGAACTTCTTCCTCAGTTAACCAATTGTTCATTAATATGGAGGTTGTGGCTTCCTCCTGTGGCGCTACTATTGAACTTGATTCTTCCCTGGTAAACACAGAGGCAAAGAATTTGTTTAATACCTCAGCTTTTTCCTTATCTCCAATAATAATCTGCCTACCCATCTCACACTGAAAGGGTCCTATATTTTCTTTTCTCATTTTTTGTTATTAAGGTACTTAAAGAACATTTTAGGGTTGACCTTACTTTCCATTGCAATCCTTTTTTCATTATCCATTTTTGCTAATTTGATTGCCCTTTTGCAATTTCTGTTACATTCCTTATAATTCTGATACGATGTCTCCGTCCCTTCTGACTTAAAGAATCTAAACGTCTTCCTCTTCTTGTCCATTTCCTCCCCTACCTGTTTATTTAGCCACATTGGTTTTGACTTATTTCTTTTATACTTATTACCCAAGGGTATACACTGATAAGTGTGCTTTTCTTACAAAGTTTTAAAGACTGACATTCTACATTTTCCCCTGCAAAACCATCATCCCATTATATTACTACTAGATTAGACCTCAGTTTATTAAAATCTGCCTTTCTAAAGTTTAAGGTCTTTGTTGAACCCAAGAAATCTATTTTTTGATAATTTATTTCAAATGAGACCATGCTATTGTAACGGTTTTTCTGGACCCACCCAATCTCACATTGGCCCCTGTGGTCTAACGGGTCCCCATTACATGTCTGTATGTTGTGGTGCACCTGCTGGCTTACAGGACTCTTGAGTCTCCCGCTTGATGGTAGTGGGGATATCAGCATGACAGGCATCTGAGGTAGTGTGGTGAGAGAAAATTAAACTAAAAGCATATAATCAGCGCTCTAACCTAAAAATCTATACCTATATATTAATTATAATAACAAGGTGCTCTATACATGAAAAAGGGGAATCCCCTATAGGAAAAACCCTAACATTAATTCCTCACAACCTATTTTGGTAGATTAGGGAATGGCTGCCTCAGGAATAAACAAACCTATCCACAAGGATTGTATAACATGCACAAAAATTACAACAGAAAGGAACAGATATTACAACATATACAGTGATTCCCTGGCGCACTACCAGATATTAAACCTGACAGAAGGAGGTAGTCCCATAAATCGATTGATGATATGAATGAGATCCACAGTCCACAATGTCCCGTTCTTTTAGATTGGAGACTTGTCTGGAAATACAAATGAAACAACCATTGCGCAGTACCCTATGGTCAGTGTTCCACAACTCCCACAGTTGCTATCTACTTACTTAAAAATAGACAGAATTGGGCCTCAAAAGGTTTCTTTACTTCTCCTCACGGTTGGCTCCAACTGATTCCTGCTACTGGTACACGATTTTCACTTCCAGCATCAGCAACACCATAACCGATTGGGAACAGAAAAGGGCGCCAATAGTGTGATACTAAAACATTTATTATTAAAAATACAGGCTTAAAGACATGAACTCACATGCTAAAAAGCCCTATGCGTGTCCTACAACGTGCCGTCCGCTTCACATGCAAGGATGCCGAGGGATTGCAGGAGGAGGCTGGAATCGGCGTGGATCCCCGCTTCGTGGCCGCGACTCGGAGCGCCTGGTCCCTCCTCCGATGACGTTCCCCGCCAATCAACCTCTTCTCCCTGCACAGGGTCTGCACGTCGCTGCACGTCTTGCAAGCTCCACCCTACGCGCGTTTCGTGACTCTGACGTATGGATAATGGTAATGGATTACCCCTGAAGAAGTGACGTCAGAGTCACGAAACGCGCGTAGGGTGGAGCTTGCAAGACGTGCAGCGACGTGCAGACCCTGTGCAGGGAGAAGAGGTTGATTGGCGGGGAATGTCATCGGAGGAGGGACCAGGCGCTCCGAGTCGCGGCCACGAAGCGGGGATCCACGCCGATTCCAGCCTCCTCCTGCAATCCCTCGGCATCCTTGCATGTGAAGCGGACGGCACGTTGTACTGTAGGACACGCATAGGGCTTTTTAGCATGTGAGTTCATGTCTTTAAGCCTGTATTTTTAATAATAAATGTTTTAGTATCACACTATTGGCGCCCTTTTCTGTTCCCAATCGGTTATGGTGTTGCTGATGCTGGAAGTGAAAATCGTGTACCAGTAGCAGGAATCAGTTGGAGCCAACCGTGAGGAGAAGTAAAGAAACCTTTTGAGGCCCAATTCTGTCTATTTTTAAGTAAGTAGATAGCAACGGTGGGGGTGTGGAACACTGACCATAGGGTACTGCGCAATGGTTGTTTCATTTGTATTTCCAGACAAGTCTCCAATCTAAAAGAACGGGACATTGTGGACTGTGGATCTCATTCATATCATCAATCGATTTATGGGACTACCTCCTTCTGTCAGGTTTAATATCTGGTAGTGCGCCAGGGAATCACTGTATATGTTGTAATATCTGTTCCTTTCTGTTGTAATCTGAGGTAGTGTGCTTAGAGTCCTACTCACATCTGATGCAGCGCTTCCACCTCATCAGGATCTCTGCATCCGCATGGGGATGTGTCTGATGAGGACCACCTCTGTGGTGCCTCCATCTGTGCAAGAACTTCACTCACACACAGCAAGGGTTTGGTAAACTTGGGCATCTTTATTATCATCATAGGCAGACTGCCCCTCACAGAGGTCGTTCTTAGCTGCTCATTTCTTTGCTGCACATCCTTTCAGAAGGTCCTTCCCTCCTAATGGAGTTGGGTCACCTCTCCCCTCAGGGAGATCACCATCTGTGTCAGGTCCCTGATCACAGTGCAGATACTAATTGGTATATCTGACAGCCTTAACTGCTGCAGACCTCCAGAACTGAATCATAACTGATTAGCACTCTCCAACACTATAGAATCTCTTGATTAACACACTAACTTTTGGCAGTGCTGTGTCTTATGTAGACTCAGAAAACAGGCACACCTCTTGTGTCACTAATAGTGGACACAGAGCATGTTACCACTCCCCTTGTGTACATATGACACCTCACCAGGGTGTGAGGGCAAACCTCCATGATTGATGCTGGCAATCCTGCATACTGCTGCGGCCAAGTTTATTCGAGCATTTGCCCGTTCTTGGCCGCAGCAGTAGCCTGGCGCGCGCCCGAGAGTGACGGGCGCGCGCCGAAGCAGCGGAAGAGCGCCCTCCGATTGGGGCGCTCTCCCTACCGCTGCCGGGTCCGCCGGGTCCCCCGGAACCCCCTGCCGCTGTCCCGCGATCGCGGGACACCAGGGCTCCCTCGGGGAGCCCCTGGACGCGCGTGCAGGGGGCGCACGCTCCCGAAGACGCGTGACCGCGCGTCTATGACGCGCGGCACGCCGAGGGGCGGCCACTAGCAAGCCAGGAAATCTCCCGGCTTGCGGTACCGGCCACACTTTAATAAAGTGTGTCGGTAGTGTACTTACCAGGTTTACTGCCAGCTTGAGAAAGAACTGTATACCATCTTTATACACCCAACGTCCTAGCTGGGATCTAAATTTGCAGAACCTTCTTCCAGGCAGCACTGCAAAACATAACCAACATTCATATAATATAAAATACATTATACAGTTCTTGTACGAAACATAATCACATACTGTGCCTGATGACCGGTAGACCGCACTGCTCCTAAGGAGAATCCCTATCTACTACCTAATAGTAGTGCCTAGGGTCTGGCTTCTGCACCTCCCTACCGGCTATGTCCCTAACTGTCACTCTATGCTCTCTAGGCGGCCCACTCTCTGGCCTGTACTCTATCCGGTGCATGTAAATATTGCACCCAATACTCCACCCCCCTCAGTCTTGAACCCTGCATACCCCCCAGACTTACTCATAATGTAGTCCTTTATTGTTTCCCGGAGCCACGCATCTCTTCCATTCTTGATCTCCTGCATCAAGGGCTCTGGCACGTAAGGGTACTCCAACCCATGGGACTTTTTGTACTTCGTTACTATGGCCCGTTCCGCCCTACTGGTACGGATTAACTTCTTATTCCCTGCCCTGCCTGGCAGCACCCATGACAATGGCTCGTCCGGTTCTACTGGGTCCCTAAATATGGCCGACCCTCGGGGATCCACTACCCCTGAGTGGGGTGCCACCTCAACCTAAGCTCCTCCAACCGTTCCTCTTCTGTGAACTCCCCAACACCCCACCAATAATCCACTATACCATCCCTCCACAGTATGAACCTCGTACGGTCCAACCAGGCCTCATACCCCTCGAAATTCGGTGCCCACCATCGGGTCTCTCTCTCTTTAACGCTCTCCAGTACCGCCACTGTACCCTCACTATCCTCTGGCTCTCCCCCAGACGATATCCCTGACGTGCCCGTCGACCTAGAATTTGATCCTAGGCATTTAAGCCGGCATTTTACATCTCCCATACTGTTGCTCTCACTGGTACATATCGATTCCTTCCTCCGGTACCGTTCCCTCCCGATCCCTCATCGGATGTGAAACAGTCTCCCCAATCCAGGTTCTCCCCAGTCCGTTCCTCGGAAGTGGCCCATGACTCCCCAGACAACCCTTGGCTAGACTGGGACCCAGATGAGGAAGTGACAGGGACAGGTGTCTTATCTATGGCCGGGGGTTGGGCATAGGGAAACGCTATCGGGCGACGCAGGGCTACGACCCGCAACTTCTCCCTACCTTGCCCGGTACCATCGGACTGGCATTCTGGTTCACCCGTCTCCTTGTTCCCAGGCTTCCGCAGGGCCTACCAGCTCTTGGAGTAGCACGGCGGTCGCAAGGATGCGGCCATCTTCCATCCCGCTCCGCTGTGTCCACCGGATGGGACGTCGTCGATCTCACGGGACTCATCGCCGCCATCTTAGGTTGGGCTCCCCACCGGAACCTCTTCCTCCACAATGACATCCGCCGCCGGAAGTGAAGGTTCAGCTCTCCGCTCCGCTCGGCCCTGGGCTAGGCCTTCCTCCATCGTTGCCACCACCGGCGCCTGTGGAGGGTAAGGGTGTGTCTCACCGCTCTGTCGGCTCGGGATGGGATCTTCGCTGCTCGCGTTGGAAGACGCCCCGGCCGTGGGACTCCGCCGCCTGGCTTTCTCCACACAGGCGATCTCGGCACCTCGAGACCACGCTCCGCTGCGACACAGGTAAGGCCTGGTTCCTTCACAGCACCTCTGTAGTGGTTCGCCGGTAAGCGCATCACCACCGTCGTCGGGGTTGCTTGCTCCTCGTCCGAGGATCCAAACTCCGACTCGGGAAGCGGCACTCCCGTAGGGGACAGACGGTAAGGTTCCCGGTTCTTACCGCGGTTGTAGACCCCTCTCTCTTCCGGCCTCGTCTTTATCATGAGGAGCGATCCCCATACTCTGGGATCGACAGGTTCTTTCTGAACCGCGTGCGAGACTTCAGCCGTCAGCATTGCTGTCTCCGCTCCCGCCTCCACGGTCTCATTGGTAGTGGATGCCACATTGGGGGCACCTAGCCGTTGTGCTGGCTACACCACCCGGCAGTCGGCACTGCATGCACAGGCACCTTATTGTTTCTGTATCACCCGCCTTGATTACCAGGAAGCCTCCTGGTAACGAGTAGGGGTGGGCTGATATGTCCATCTCTTTCTCTTGTTGCTGGCCATGCTGGGTACAGGGGACACTTTCTGTAGTGGTCTTTCCTGTTCACCAGCTCCTCGCAACTGAAGGGCAGTGGTCGGTTTGTTAACTCCTCCCTCAGCCAGCTCCACTCTCATTTGGCACAATTGGAAACCACTCCCCTGGTAGAGATTAGGGGAGGGTCCCACAGATTCACTGGGTGCCCCAGCACTGGCTCTGAGCCTGTCACAGTCCATGAGGGCGCAGCCACAGCTTTCGCGCCATACCCCCCAGCAGGGTGGGGTCCTTTACTTGGCGCCAATCCCGGCCAACTTCTTGCAACTTTCATTTGCAGCATTCTCTGCACTCGGCCCAAGCGGGCTCCCAGGGAAGCGGGAGCCGCCATCTTGGTTCACACGGCCATTCACATAAACAATTGAGGTAGATTTTTGGTTGTAGCTCACCGTCTGGCAAGCAGATTCTCCATTTTCACCGCACATAACCAAAATGTCCTCAACACTGTCCTCCAGGGTAGCACCCCTTGATCCTAGGCAGGACCAAAACGGCGCGGCCACCGCCTTAGCGCTATTCCACAACATGCTGGCAAAAGTTCTTTCTGCAGCTTGTTCCTTAGTAGTACGCACACCACGTGCGCTCCCTCCATCAGCCGCGGTCCGCCATCTTGGATTCTCCGCACCGCGCGGATCTTCCCTTCTTGCGGTCGCCATCTTTACTTGGTAGTTACTACTATCGCACATGGAGCTCCTCTCTGTGGGGCAGCTGCCATTCTGATGCAATAAAGAATGCCACGATGCACCACCTACGTGTATCTATGTACGTCTGACTCATGTTCCACTACCTCAGGCTAGGCTCACTCTCTCAGTGTATGCTGTGTGCACCTTCCTCCAGTCTGCGCTCTGCGGTAAGTGTCCTGGCTCCTGGCTAGAGTACTCTGGCTTCTCCCATGCAGTACTTGGGCGTCAACCTACTGTTGGCCAGCCTAGCGCAGACCCTCTCCAGAATTCCTGACCACGTTAACAGGCTATTCCTTCAGGCATCCTACCAACTAGCTGCCCCCCTGGTCTCTCTGCCCCCCCTGGTCTCTCTGCCCCACCCCCCTGGTCTCTCTGCCCCCCACCTGGTCTCTCTCTGCCCCCCCATGTCTCTCTCTGCCCCCCTGGTCTCTCTGCACCCCCCTCTCTGCCCCTCCTGGTCTCTGCCCCCCCACCCTGGTCTCTCTCTGCTCCCCCACCCTGGTCTCTCTCTGCCCCCCCACCCTGGTCTCTCTCTGCCACCCTGGTCTCTCTCTGCCCCCCCCTGGTCTCACTCTGCCCCCCCATGCCTCTCTCTGCCCCCCCTGGTCTCTCTCTGCCCCCCCTGGTCTCTCTCTGCCCCCCCTGGTCTCTCTCTGCCCCCCCTCTCTGCTCCTCCTGGTCTCTCTCTCTGCCCCCCCTGGTCTCTCTCTGTCCCCTCTCTGCCCCTCATGGTCTTTCTCTGCCCCTCCTGGTCTCTCTCTGCCCCTCCTGGTCTCTCTCTGCCTCTCTGGTCTCTCTCTGCTCTGGACAAAAGAAACAGTATAATGACAATCGTAGCGATATGGAAATAATTTAACAAAGGCAAATAAATAATTTATTTCAATCAAATGTTGTTGGTTTTCATTTTTCACTATAAAAGGGCGGTATGGTCTCTCTCCCTCTTCCCCCGTCTCTCTCCCTCTTCCCCCGTCTCTCTCCCTTTCCCCCCGTCTCTCTCCCTCTTCCCCCTCGTCTCTCTTCCTCTTCCCCCGTCTCTCTTCCTCTTCCCCCGTCTCTCTCCCTCTTCCCCGTCTCTCTTCCTCTTCCCCCCATCTCTCTCCCTTTTCCCCCCGTCTCTCTCCCTTTTCCCCCCGTCTCTCTCCCTCTTCCCCCCGTCTCTCTCCCTCTTCCCCCCGTCTCTCTCCCTCTTCCCCATCTCTCTCCCTCTTCCCCCCGTCTCTCTCCCTTTTCCCCCCGTCTCTCTCCCTTTTCCCCCGTCTCTCTCCCTCTTCCCCCTCGTCTCTCTCCCTCTTCCCCCTCGTCTCTCTTCCTCTTCCCCGTCTCTCTTCCTCTTCCCCCCGTCTCTCTCCCTCTTCCCCGTCTCTCTCCCTCTTCCCCCCGTCTCTCTTCCTCTTCCCCCCATCTCTCTCCCTCTTCCCCCCCATCTCTCTCCCTCTTTGCCCCCATCTCTCTCCCTCTTTGCCCCCGTCTCTCTCCCTCTTTGCCCCCGTCTCTCTCCCTTTCCCCCCTGTCTCCCTTCCTCTTCCGCTGTCTCTCTTCCTCTTCCCCATCTCTCTTCCTCTTCCCTGTCTCTCTTCCTCTTCCCCCCATCTCTCTCCCTCTTCCCCCGTCTCTCTCCCTCTTCCCCCCATCTCTCTCCCTCTTCCCCCCATCTCTCTCCCTCTTCCCCCCCATCTCTCTCCCTCTTCCCCCCATCTCTCTCCCTCTTCCCCCCATCTCTCTCCCTCTTCCCCCATCTCTCTCCCTCTTCCCCCCATCTCTCTCCCTCTTCCCCCCATCTCTCTCCCTCTTCCCCCCATCTCTCTCCCTCTTCCCCCCATCTCTCTCCCTCTTCCCCCCATCTCTCTCCATCTTCCTCCCGTCTCTCTCCCTCCTCCCCTGTCTCTCTCCCCCCGTCTCTCTCCCTCTCCCCCCCGGTGAGAGAGAACCTGTTGCTAAAAATTTTGAATCCCACCACTGCTCTAAACACCCCCAAAAACCTGTTTCCTTTTGTTGTAACGCTAATCTCATTGCCCCAGTCTATGTCTGGATAATTAAAATCACCCATTATGCAAACATGACCCAGTTTTGATGCCTTTTCCATTTGCAAAAGTATTTTAGCTTCCTCAATCTCACAGATATTTGGTGGTTTATAACATATTCTCACAAACATGTTCTTAATACTTTTACCTCCACTGCTAATTTCTATCCACAAAGTCTCTACATTTTCATAATTCCCTTCATAAACATCTTCCTTATAATAGGTTTTAGATTCGGTTTAACATATAAACATACTCCACCTCCCCTTCTATTTGTTCGATCCTTCCGAAAAAGGGAATTAACTGTCCAGTTATGAGTTTCATCCCACCATGTTTCAGTAATGCCTATGATATCATACTGCTCCCTTGCAGCTATTAATTCAAGCTCCCCCATTTTATCTGTCAGGCTTCTTGCATTAGCAAGCATGCATTTAAGTTTTTTTTCAGCCTGTACTATTATCTTATCTGCTCCTTCCTTTCTGCGCCCACTTGGTTTAGTCTTTAGAAGTCTTCTAGTATTATCTGTATTTACTATGGGTGCCTCACTGCTTGTCAAACTCACACTTGCCCCCATTCTACCTCCATTCCACCTTGTATCCCCCTCTATTCCATTTAGTTCATTATCTGTTTCATTCCCCTTCACCCTCCATCCTAGTTTAAAATCTCCTCCAACCTTTTTAGCATTCTCTCCCCTAGCACAGAAGATCCCTCTTCATTGAGGTGCAATCCGTCCCTAGAATACAGATGGCACCTCTCAGAAAAGGAGTCCCAGTGCTCTAAAAACCCAAACCCCTCCTTCCTGCACCACTTTCTTAGCCATGCATTGATCTCTGACTGTCTCCCTGCGGTAGCGCATGGCACTGGTAGTATTTCAGAAAATACTACCTTGGAGGTCCTTGCCTTAAGCTTTTGGCCTAGATCCCTGTAATATTTTTTTAGGACCCTCCATCTTTCTCTAACTTTGTCATTGGTGCCAACGTGTACCAAGACCGCCGGGTCAATCCCAGCCCCCCCCAACAATCTGTCTACCCGATCCGCAATGTGCCGAACCAGAGCACCCGGGAGACAACAAACTGTTCGGTTCATGTACAAGCATTGTCTACAATAACCAAATTAAATTGATTATGTACCATCTAGTTTCCGGAATACAACCAAGGACACGTCCCGCTCAGAACCAAAAGGTCACTCCTGACGGAGTATCCTTTACTGAAATACAGGACCATACCTGGATGTATATTTCTCTCACCAATTTATACACCGGAAGTGAACATATACCTCCTTAAACCTTTATATGGTGACAGCAACTAGTATATATATTGATATATAGATATAAAAACTTACTTGATTACTGAAAAAGATACTCGTTACCCCACAGGAACATCCAGTCAAGACAGTCCTCACTCTAACCACTCAAACACTTAAAACTTTTGTCTTTTTTGTTAAAAAGGAACAAGCCTTACCTGTCATGTGAACTCAGGTTTGAGTGATTGAGAAGTCCAGTCCTGCTGGGATGTTCTGGTTCCGGGGGTTCTGAATATCCGAGACGAAGCCCCCAACTGTGAATGCAAGACAAAATACAATGGTTACGGGTTCATTATTTTTCAGAGTTGAATCAAGTAAGAGTTTATTTCATTACGAGCATACAAGGAGAAGAAGCTCAATGCAAAGCTCCTCTGCATACAGTGACAAACATATAATCTTTATACCCTCCTGAGGTATAATACATGCCCCTAGGTGGGCTGGCTTACAGAAAATTATAATAATACGCCCCTCCAGGAGGGGTTGACCTTTTATTGATACGGATACCTGATCAATACAAGAAAATACAGGTTTTCACTACATAACCTTTATACTACACTTTGGCTCACACCTTGGGGGGAGTATTTCCTGACAACACAATTATCACATTCCTAAGTTTAGTGCTTGTGGACGGACGTTCACAGAGGTAGACAATTAGGAGGCTTTATAACGTGAAATTATAATAGGCTTTATTCTGCCTGTTCCTTTTCATCAGGAAAATTTTCCAAACACAGGGGGGGGAACAAAGCTTCCATTCACTTGGGAGTAATTCTAGTGAAAACACTATGCAACCAATTCACATCTCCCTAGTCAAGCATTTCTCCCCAGCCCCAAACATAGCATGAAAATAAGCAGATATAAGCAGTCTCTTAATAATGAAAGTCTTATCTGTTTATCAGCTGTAGAGTAAGCTTCTCTGCTCTCCTGGAACCGCACTGAGCGTGCACAGAAAATCAGCATCCAGGTTTAGAAGTCTTATTTGGGCATTGTGTCTTGAAAGCAGCTCTGCTAACTTTGGCAGAGCTCAAAACAAGTGTGTCTCCAAGTTCAGCTCAGGTGTCAGCTAAAGAGTTCTCACTTCCTGTTTGAACAGACAGGCTTCTGTAAGCCATCTCAATCAGGCAGGTGGTGTTTACTAATTAACTACAAGAGGTTAACCACCACACTGCTGGATTAAAGACACATTACTGAACAGGGATAAGTCCAATGTTACATACCTCCCCTGTTTGTGGGAAGCACGGGCTTACCACGGCCAAAGCCCATCCTTCCACTCTCATTCGAGATCTTTCTGTGACTTGAATGAGAGTGGATGGAGGAAGAGGACCTTCTGTCCCGCTGGGATTGGAGCCCTTTCTCCAGTTTATTTTTGTCTCCTCCCGAAGGTGCTTGAGATCAGCACTCCTCAGTCGCTCGAGGAGGACTTTATCCACGTAAAGTCTTCTTATTGCTTGCGCGGTCTTGAGATTTCTGTTGCGTCGGGCACTCCTCTTTTTGTAGACAAAGTGTATGGCAACAGTTGTAGAGCAGTTAGGACTAGCCCTTGGAGTTTTCTGCTCTTGAAGCGGTCTTTCTGCAGCTTCTCCACACCACGGAGTCACCAGTTCAGCTTCTTCAGCTAAGGATTCTGCACTCCTACCTCTGTTTGTTGCCTGTTGGGCAGCTGTAGCTTTGGCTAGTGCTTTCTTTGGTGGCTCAAACTTCGTATTTTTGTTTTGAAGTTGCGTGGAGTCCCCAACTCTCACTGTACCCTTGTCCTCACGGGCATTAGTTACTGTGGGATAATGGTGCTTGGGCAGTGCCAATACCTTTTTCCGTATTGGAGGAATCTGTATCAGAGTCTCCTTCATATTCTGGAGCTCTGTAATTTTTGTCGTCAAGGTTGCCGCTGCGTCTGTTTTCTCCTTGGTGTACTGACTCAAGGGAATGGAACAGTCTCTCTGTCTCTCCAGCTCTTGCTCCAATTTCTGAGCCTTCTTACGCTCCCTCTCATACAGAGTCACCTGGTATCGAAGCTCCGCCTCCAATGATGCTCTGAAGACCTGCAGCGTGGCCTTTAGCTCCTCATACTGCTCTGTGGGGACGTACTGGGTATTCAGACGTTCCTGCAGCGCTTGCACCTCTTTAGCAGCCTGCAGCTTTTCTTCCTGCAGCGTTTGCTGCTTCTCCTCAGCATACTGGAGGTGTGTACGCAGACCTTGCAGTTGGTTCTGCAGTCGGTGCTCTGCTTCAAACATTTCCTCTTTCAAAAGTTTATTTATTTCTTTAAGAGCCTGCAGCTCTTCATTCTTTCCCTTGACGTATTCTGTCAACTCAGAATTTTCTTTTTTTAATCTTAAATTTTCTCTTTTTTCAGTCTCTGTACTATTCAGGGCTTCCTTGCAGTCCACGTTCCATTTTTGCACATCTGCTTGGAGGCGGGCTGTCTCCTGGCATGAGACTTCCATCTCCAGGTTTAAGTTCTGAAGCTCCTTCTGAGAGACTTTGAGATCTAAGTTAAGATGTAGGATAGTTTTCCTTGAAATGTCCAGCTCCTCAGTGAGACTGTGTAGTTCCTTTCTGGAAACTTCCAGGTCTGTGCGGCAGCTGTTGGTCTCATCATGTGAGGCATCAAGTGCTCTGCGGAGTGTCTGAACCGCTTTCTGAGATACGTCCACTTCTATCCGGACACTGTTGATCTCCTGTTGTGAGGCATTCAGCTCTATGCGAAGAGTGTGAACCTCTTGCTGGAAGACTGTCATCTGCTTCAGTGCCTCCTCATACTTCCGCTTTAGCGTAGCCACTATTTTATCAGATTGGCTCTGCTTTTCATCCATGGCGGAAATAGTAGCCTTTGCAGTATCTAGCTCAGTCTTGAGATTGTCCAATTCTGTCCTGGCTAAAGAGTAAATTGTGAGCACATCTTTTTGTAGCCTCACGTTATTTTTCAGTACACTGGCGACACACTTTATTCGAGCTCGGCTAGTCCCACGAATTCGGGTATACTCGGGTGTATTGAGGTTTGTGACTGTTTTCTGCCCGAGTGCATTGCGTTATTATCCAGGCAGGGATTGAAGCATTTTATTCCCGCTGGCTGCAATACTGCACAGTATATATATATATATATATACATACTGCATTACAATTCATGAATTTATGCCATCTGGTAGACACGCGAAGCATTGCAGCCTATTAAATCCTAATCATTATCATTTAACAGATCAGCCGCCCGTCAGCCAGGCATGAACCATGGCTGGGAAGGCAAACGCAACGGGGCTTGTCTGAGGTGAGGAGCGGCGCATTCCAGGTATCTGCCAGGTACAAACTGGGCATTTGCTCGAATAAAGTGTGTCGCAGCAGTAGCTCCGCGTAACCATCTTTCTTTTGATTCAATTGTTCACGGAGTAAATCACAGTCATGCCTGGCAATTTTCAGGGCGTCTTCAGGGCTGGTCAAGGGATCGTCACTCACTGGTTCCGGCTCCGCTTCCCTGGGATGACTGGTTGAGGGTTCCTCACTGTTGGCACCAGACAGACACTTCTTTGGGGTACACGACTTCTGCCTTGGGCCCTCTGGATATTCAGGTATACGTGGGACGAATTCTCCATTTTCTCTAGCCTGCAGGGCATCTCGGTCCCCCTTTTTCTCCACAGGATCTGCGGACGTGTCTGTTACTTCCACGGTAAGTGAAGAACCGCTTTTCTTTTTCTTCCTTTTTGATTTGGATGACACCGTCCCTTCAGGGATACTGGGGTCTCCATCTTCATTTGAAGTTTTAGCAGCGTCACTGGATCCACCCGGCTTTTCTTGCAGCTGCTTTAGCTGACGGAAATATTCGGTGATCCACTGCTCCCGCTCTGTCTCCTGCTGATCATATTCGTCATCAAAGGGAGCGATCTTTTCTGTTCGTGCCGAGTTCAGGCACCCCCACCATTCTTGGGGTGTTTTGTGGGTGTGACTCGGTTCGGGTTCCCCGTAAGAGATGTCTTCCTCTTTATTGGACTGGAAGGGCCACTCTTCAGTGGGGTAGGGTTCATTACAGGAACGCTGCATCTTGTCCTCCATTTTTAGGCTATCAGGTGTCATTTTCTTCCTGGCCTCAGGAGGCGCTATTGCAGCTGTTGCCACTGTATTTGCTAGAACCCCCAATTGTGATAGTCCTACAGATGGGCATATTTTGCTTGTAGAGGTCATGGCTCTCACAGGCATTTCTGTAGATTTTTCTTTCTTGGGTAATAATTTTTTTTTTTCAATATCAGCAGTACTGTGCATGCATTTTCTCTTATCAGGTATACAAGATTGTGCAGTTGCTAGGTAAAAAAAAGTCTATTTGCTATACACCATTTATTTGCTAGGTGAATCCCTCCGCTTCAGCAACAGAATTTGGTTTTCTGCCTGAGTTCAGTAATTTTCAGTCTCATCTTTGGGTATTATGGCATTCACACTTCACACTTTGGGTGTCTGTTTTGCTCCCAAGATAATAGGCATACTTTTTTACTTGCAGAAAAAAAATCATTCTTTGCAGTGGACTCAACACTCAGCAATTGGCTTTGAAAAAACTTTTTCTTTATAGGGCAATTTTACACTCAGCATTTGTTTGCTAAAAATACCCCTGCTTCAGCACAGTCTTTGAATCAATTTTCACACTTTTCTGCATATACTCCATTCACAGCTGGTAGCCCTATGCGGTGTGGCAACCTTTATTTGCAAAATCAGTACCACTCGTGGGTTACCATCTGTTTTCACTGCTTCAGCGAAACTTTTGAAAACAAGAAAAACCTATCCCTTTTTAAGAGCTGACTCACTTCTTGAACCCTGACTATGGCTAGAAGGCAAAATCCCTATTTCAATGACCGTATTACACTTTGTGATAGGTTTTTAAGGGTTTACCTGCTTCAGCAGTGTCAGGGTTCTGCTCGCCACAAACCAGGACCGGACCGCGAGGCTGAGGTGGGGTTGTAAAAGCACCGACCTGAGACCGCGCAGGCTGATCCGGATTGCGCAGTTCGTAGTCATATGTCGCAGGATCAGGATTGGAGAAGACAGCGTCGTCGTTGTAGAAGCCAGGGTCAGGACAGGAGACATCAGGATAAACATTGTTCAGGCAAGAGTTCGGCAACATGTAGTCAGGAGAACCCCGCTTCAGCTTAGGAGCGCGGGGTTGGGCTCTGCGCGAGCGACGGCCATGGCCCATGGTGCTGGTCACAGGAGATGGTAAGCAGACCAGAGTAGCACACCGCTTTGCTGCACGGGTGCACCAGTGCTACAGCGCAAGAGTCCTGAGCGGGCTAGGGAATCCTCTGTCTCAGCGCAGGAACCAGGACACGGCCTCTCTAGATTAGGGAAAGAGTAGGCCCCAGGAACCAGGAAGCTGAAGATACACAGGGAAACCTCCGCTACTGTGCAGGAATCCAGGAGACTGAAGGACGCCGGGACGAAAACCTCCGCTTCAGTGCAGGAATCCAGGAGGCTGAAGGACGCAGGGACGAAACCTCTGCTTCAGCACAGGAGAACAGGAGTGGACCGCTGCGTGAATATAGCAGCCGGTCCCAGGAACAAGGAGCTGAAGTGAACAAGAAGAGTACTCAGCTACAACACAGGAGACTGGAGCAGACCGCTGCGTGAATATAGCAGCCGGCCTTAGGAAACCTGGAGCTGCAGACAACAAGGAGAATACTCCGCTTCAGCATGAGGGACAGGAACAAGCGAGGGCTTGTGGCAGAACAGATAGTGACATCCAGGAAGGACTATGCTCGGCAGGGAGCATTATGGGAAGACAATACTTAAAGGCCAGCGGGCCAATCCCCGGAGGGGGGTGTGAAGGTACTGCTCCAATGAATGAATGCAAGTCTAGGTTGCAGTGATAGGCTGCACAGCTGCAGTAGATACCAGAGGGAGTGTGTATTGCTTTGGTGAGTGAATCCAGGCTGCAGCAAACATCAGGAGAGGTGCTCCAGGACTGCACAAGTCTGCAAGGTAAGGCAACCAGTAAACCACGGAGCGGATTCCTTACAAGCAGTCTCTTGGGATTGGGGAAAAGAGTCCATCTGTGGTTTTGTAAGTTTCAGTGGTGTGTTTCCCTTTAAATCTGATCTCTGCTGCATGAGGGTTTTTTTTTTTTTCCAAGTTGTTTAGACTGTTTGTAGGCAAAAAAGCATAACAAAAAATTTCACATAAAAACTCCGGTCCTTTTTAACTACAAGGACACCTCTTGTCCCACTTCTGACGACCATATGTGGATGGACGTTCACAGAGGTACACAATTAGGAGGCTTTATAACGTGAAATTATAATAGGTTTTATTCTGCCTGTTCCTTTTCATCAGGAAAAGTATCCAAACACAGGGGGGGGGGAACAAAGCTTCCATTCACTTGGGAGTAATTCTAGTGAAAACACTATGCAACCAATTCACATCTCCCTAGTCAAGCATTTCTCCCCAGCCCCAAACATAGCATGAAAATAAGCAGATATAAGCCGTCTCTTAATAATGAAAGTCTTATCTGTTTATCAGCTGTAGAGTAAGCTTCTCTGCTCTCCTGGAACCGCACTGAGCGTGCACAGAAAATCAGCATCCAGGTTTAGAAGTCTTATTTGGGCATTGTGTCTTGAAAGCAGCTCTGCTAACTTTGGCAGAGCTCAAAACAAGTGTGTCTCCAAGTTCAGCTCAGGTGTCAGCTAAAGAGTTCTCACTTCCTGTTTGAACAGACAGGCTTTTGTAAGCCATCTCAATCAGGCAGGTGGTGTTTAGTAATTAACTACAAGAGGTTAACCACCACACTGCTGGATTAAAGACACATTACTGAACAGGGATAAGTCCAATGTTACATACCTCCCCTGTTTGTGGGAAGCACGGGCTTACCACAGCCAAAGCCCATCCTTCCACTCTCATTCGAGATCTTTCTGTGACTTGAATGAGAGTGGATGGAGGAAGAGAACCTTCTGTCCCGCTGGGATTGGAGCCCTTTCTCCAGTTTATTTTTGTCTCCTCCCGAAGGTGCTTGAGATCAGCACTCCTCAGTCGCTCGAGGAGGACTTTATCCACGTAAAGTCTTCTTATTGCTTGCGCGGTCTTGAGATTTCTGTTGCGTCGGACACTCCTCTTTTTGTAGACAAAGTGTATGGCAACAGTTGTAGAGCAGTTAGGACTAGCCCTTGGAGTTTTCTGCTCTTGAAGCGGTCTTTCTGCAGCTTCTCCACACCACGGAGTCACCAGTTCAGCTTCTTCAGCTAAGGATTCTGCACTCCTACCTCTGTTTGTTGCCTGTTGGGCAGCTGTAGGTTTGGCTAGTGCTTTCTTTGGTGGCTCAAACTTCGTATTTTTGTTTAGAAGTTGCGTGGAGTCCCCAACTCTCACTGTACCCTTGTCCTCACGGGCATTAGTTACTGTGGGATACTGGTGCTTGGGCAGTGCCAATACCTTTTTCCGTATTGGAGGAATCTGTATCAGAGTCTCCTTCATATTCTGGAGCTCTGTAATTTTTGTCGTCAAGGTTGCCGCTGCGTCTGTTTTCTCCTTGTTGTACTGACTCAAGGGAATGGAACAGTCTCTCTGTCTCTCCAGCTCTTGCTCCAGTTTCTGAGCCTTCTTACGCTCCCTCTAATACAGAGTCACCTGGTATCGAAGCTCCGCCTCCAATGATGCTCTGAAGACCTGCAGCGTGGCCTTTAGCTCCTCATACTGCTCTGTGGGGACGTACTGGGTATTCAGACGTTCCTGCAGCGCTTGTACCTCTTTAGCAGCCTGCAGCTTTTCTTCCTGCAGCGTTTGCTGCTTCTCCTCAGCATACTGGAGGTGTGTACGCAGACCTTGCCGTTGGTTCTGCAGTCGGTGCCCTGCTTCAAACATTTCCTCTTTCAAAAGTTTATTTATTTCTTTAAGAGCCTGCAGCTCTTCATTCTTTCCCTTGACGTATTCTGTCAACTCAGAATTTTCTTTTTTTAATCTTAAATTTTCTCTTTTTTCAGTCTCTGTACTATTCAGGGCTTCCTTGCAGTCCACCTTCCATTTTTGCACATCTGCTTGGAGGCGGGCTGTCTCCTGGCATGAGACTTCCATCTCCAGGTTTAAGTTCTGAAGCTCCTTCTGAGAGACTTTGAGATCTAAGTTAAGATGTAGGATAGTTTTCCTTGAAATGTCCAGCTCCTCAGTGAGACTGTGTAGTTCCTTTCTGGAAACTTCCAGGTCTGTGCGGCAGCTGTTGGTCTCATCATGTGAGGCATCAAGTGCTCTGTGGAGTGTCTGAACCGCTTTCTGAGATACGTCCACTTCTATCTGGACACTGTTGATCTCCTGTTGTGAGGCATTCAGCTCTATGTGAAGAGTGTGAACCTCTTGCTGGAAGACTGTCATCTGCTTCAGTGCCTCCTCATACTTCCGCTTTAGCGTAGCCACCATTTTATCAGATTGGCTCTGCTTTTCATCCTTGGCGGAAATAGTAGCCTTTGCAGTATCTAGCTCAGTCTTGAGATCGTCCAATTCTGTCCTGGCTAATGAGTAAATTGTGAGCACATCTTTTTGTAGCCTCACGTTATTTTTCAGTAGCTCCGCGTAACCATCTTTCTTTTGATTCAATTGTTCACGGAGTAAATCACAGTCATGCCTGGCAATTTTCAGGGCGTCTTCAGGGCTGGTCAAGGGATCGTCACTCACTGGTTCCGGCTCCGCTTCCCTGGGATGACTGGTTGAGGGTTCCTCACTGTTGGCACCAGACAGACACTTCTTTGGGGTACACGACTTCTGCCTTGGGCCCTCTGGATATTCAGGTATACGTGGGACGAATTCTCCATTTTCTCTAGCCTGCAGGGCATCTCGGTCCCCCTTTTTCTCCACAGGATCTGCGGACGTGTCTGTTACTTCCATGGTAAGTGAAGAACCGCTTTTCTTTTTCTTCCTTTTTGATTTGGATGACACCGTCCCTTCAGGGATACTGGGGTCTCCATCTTCATTTGAAGTTTTAGCAGCGTCACTGGATCCACCCGGCTTTTCTTGCAGCTGCTTTAGCTGACGGAAATATTCGGTGATCCACTGCTCCCGCTCTGTCTCCTGCTGATCATATTCGTCATCAAAGGGAGCGGTCTTTTCTGTTCGTGCCGAGTTCAGGCACCCCCACCATTCTTGGGGTGTTTTGTGGGTGTGACTCGGTTCGGGTTCCCTGTAAGAGATGTCTTCCTCTTTATTGGACTGGAAGGGCCACTCTTCAGTGGGGTAGGGTTCATTACAGGAACGCTGCATCTTGTCCTCCATTTTTAGGCTATCAGGTGTCATTTTCTTCCTGACCTCAGGAGGTGCTATTGCAGCTGTTGCCACTGTATTTGCTAGAACCCCCAATTGTGATAGTCCTACAGATGGGCATATTTTGCTTGTAGAGGTCATGGCTCTCACAGGCATTTCTGTAGATTTTTCTTTCTTGGGTAATAATTTTTTTTTTTTCAATATCAGCAGTGCTGTGCATGCATTTTCTCTTATCAGGTATACAAGATTGTGCAGTTGCTAGGTAAAAAAAAGTCTATTTGCTATACACCATTTATTTGCTAGGTGAATCCCTCCGCTTCAGCAACAGAATTTGGTTTTCTGCCTGAGTTCAGTAATTTTCAGTCTCATCTTTGGGTATTATGGCATTCACACTTCACACTTTGGGTGTCTGTTTTGCTCCCAAGATAATAGGCATACTTTTTTACTTGCAGAAAAAAAAACATTCTTTGCAGTGGACTCAACACTCAGCAATTGGCTTTGAAAAAACTTTTTCTTTATAGGGCAATTTTACACTCAGCATTTGTTTGCTAAAAATACCCCTGCTTCAGCACAGTCTTTGTATCAATTTTCACACTTTTCTGCATATACTCCATTCACAGCTGGTAGCCCTATGCGGTGTGGCAACCTTTATTTGCAAAATCAGTACCACTCGTGGGTCACCATCTGTTTTCACTGCTTCAGCGAAACCTTTGAAAACAAGAAAAACCTATCCCTTTTTAAGAGCTGACTCACTTCTTGAACCCTGACTATGGCTAGAAGGCAAAATCCCTATTTCAATGACCGTATTACACTTTGTGATAGGTAATTAAAGGTTTACCTGCTTCAGCAGTCTCTTGGGATTGGGGAAAAGAGTCCATCTGTGGTTTTGTAAGTTTCATTGGTGTGTGTCCCTTTAAATCTGATCTCTGCTGCATGAGGGTTTTTTTTTTCCCAAGTTGTTTAGACTGTTTGTAGGCAAAAAAGCATAACAAAAAATTTCACATAAAAACTCCGGTCCTTTTTAACTACAAGGACACCTCTTGTCCCACTTCTGACGACCATATGTGGACGGACGTTCACAGAGGTACACAATTAGGAGGCTTTATAACGTGAAATTATAATAGGTTTTATTCTACCTGTTCCTTTTCATCAGGAAAAGTATCCAAACACAGGGGGGGGGGAACAAAGCTTCCATTCACTTGGGAGTAATTCTAGTGAAAACACTATGCAACCAATTCACATCTCCCTAGTCAAGCATTTCTCCCCAGCCCCAAACATAGCATGAAAATAAGCAGATATAAGCAGTCTCTTAATAATGAAAGTCTTATCTGTTTATCAGCTGTAGAGTAAGCTTCTCTGCTCTCCTGGAACCGCACTGAGCGTGCACAGAAAATCAGCATCCAGGTTTAGAAGTCTTATTTGGGCATTGTGTCTTGAAAGCAGCTCTGCTAACTTTGGCAGAGCTCAAAACAAGTGTGTCTCCAAGTTCAGCTCAGGTGTCAGCTAAAGAGTTCTCACTTCCTGTTTGAACAGACAGGCTTTTGTAAGCCATCTCAATCAGGCAGGTGGTGTTTAGTAATTAACTATGTAAGGTTAAAACTGTCTTCTGCCAGCTCTGGAATTGATAAGGTTAAACAGAATACACTGGCCGTGCTATTTTCATGGGAGGCTATTGTAAATAGCTTTTAGACCAACTGTTTAGTGCCTGTCAAATGTTGTTAAAACAAGGCTACAGAGGATAGGGCTGCCTTATAAGTCACCATTGTATATTACTCTTGCTCAGCAGTTAAATGTTTTAAGCTCTACAGAAAAGGCATTATGTGAAGGTTACATGTAAATTTAGATGTGTACCCATATTTGTAACAGATGACAACAGTATTTTTGTCCCTGCCTTATGTATAAATCCTGCTTGTGAACCATTAAAATTCAGTTGTGAGAATTCAACTACGAGCCTCCTTGAATTCTTACAGCTCCGAGCTCATATGCTATACTATTTGAAAGCATCCCATATCTGTTGCGTTTCAGTTGCTCCCGGGAGAAGTTATGTTTTGCTTGCCCTAGAAGGACCTGATCTGTAGAGATCTAACAAACTACAAGAGGTTAACCACCACACTGCTGGATTAAAGACACATTACTGAACAGGGATAAGTCCCCTGTTACAGTGCTATTATTGGAAAATAAAGAGGAACAGGAGAAGCAAGATTTTTTATCTTTATTGTTCCTAAACTCCAATTATTTTGCAAACACATCCACCCAAATTGGAGTTTTATATGGGTATAGCCTCTTATCTCAAACTGGTTCTGCATTCCGTTCACCCCCTCCCTTGCATCTGGCATATATACAGATTAGTTGTGGGAGAGTGAAAGACCCTGAGGGAATCTGTGACTTACAGGATAGCTAGATCATGAGGTCAAATCTCAATCAAACTTCTATCATACTACATAAAAAACATGATGAAGGACAAACAGAGAAACAAAATGGTTGCATGGATCCTTGTGCACCCCCCTACGTGCGCTTTATATCACACTTTCACAGAGTATATTGCTGAGAATCTTCTGAGGGTGTTCATCCGGAAATCCACATCTCTCGCTGGAGCCGGGTTTTTCTTCGTAAAGAAAAAATGGGACCCTGCGACCTTGCATTGACTGTCGAGGTCTCCACAAAATTACTATCAATAATCGCTTTCCTCTTCCTCTTATTTCCGAACTTTTTGATCGTCTTCAAGGAGCTAAAATCTTTTCCAAATTGGATCTACGCGGTGCGTATAACCTTATTAGAATCCGTCAAGGCGACGAGTGAAAAACCGCAATCAATACCCGAGACGATCACTACGAGTACATGGTCATGCCTTTCGGCCTATGTAATGCCCGAGCTGTGTTCCAAAATTTTGTCAATGAGATATTCAGGGATCTTCTCAACTCGTTTGTAATCGTTTACTTGGACGATATTATGATCTTTTCTAAGTCTGTGCAGGAACATGTAGGACACGTCAAACAATTACTGCTTCGTCTACAATTGAACCATTTATTCGCTAAACTTGAAAAGTGTCACTTTCATCAATCTTCTACAGTTTTCTTAGCATACATCATTTAGGATACCGACCTTACGATGGATCCTGCCAAGGTCAAAGCGGTTCTGGACTGGCCCCAACCCACCACGCTCAAGGCTGTACAGCGCTTCCTGGGGTTTTTCAATTATTATTGCAGATTAATTCCGAATTTCTCTTCTTTAGAAGCTCTCCTGGCGGCTCTTACCAAGAAAGTAACGGTTCCCTCATCTTGGTCTTCTGCTGCAGTCAAGTCTTTTGATCTCTTAAAAAAAGCGTTAGTATCTGCCCCGGTTCTGGTTCATCCTGATCCTAAGCTCCCCTTTACCCTCGAGGTGGATGCATCCGATGTCGGTGTAGGCGCTGTTTTTTCCCAGAGAAAAAAATCCTCAGGCCAGGTTGCACCCTTGTGCTTTTTTCTCCAAAAAAATTTCCGCAGCTGAACGTAACTATGATATTGGTAATCGTGAACTCTTGGCCATGCTTGCATTAGAATGGAGACACCTTTTAAACGGAACAGAGATGCCTATAACAATTCTTACGGATCACAAGAATTTGTTGTACATCGAGGGAGCTCATCGCCTGGGAACTCGCCAAGCCAGATGGTCACTCTTCTTTTCAAGGTTCAACTTTATTATCTCCTACCTTCCTGGAATGAAAAACGTCAAAGCAGATGCTCTGTCTTGTCAGTTTTCTCTTGAGGATAATTCTGAGGATCAAATCAAATCTATTCTTTCATCTAAACTCATTCTTTCTTCCACTAACTTTGAGGCTTTAATGGATATTGTTCTTCAACAAAACCAAATTCCTGATAACCTTACGGTCCCCGAGGGCCATCTGTTTACTACTCCTTCTTTGCGCAAACAGGTCCTGGAGTGGGGACATTCTTCCAAATTGGCAGGTCATCCCGGGGCAAAAAGGACATTGGATCTCATCTCCCGGACTTTCTGGTGGTCTCGGATGCAGAAGGATGCTAAGGACTTTGTACTTGCATGCCCAACTTGTGCCAGGACTAAAACTTCCAGAAACCTTCCTGCTGGGTTAATTCAGCCATTGAAAAAATGTATATTGAGCCGCGTGTCGCTGCGTGACTTCATCAGTGTCATGTGACACGAAACGCGTTGGTGACATCATCACGCAGCGATACACGGCCGTGACGACGGTCTGTTTGTGTTGTTCCCAGAGCTCAGCTATACCACGAGGAGTTCACAGATGAGTTAGAGTGCCTAAGGTCTGTGTTTTTTCCATCTAACATTCCTAGCACCTTCTGCCCTCCTCTTACAACTAGGACAATTGTGATTTAGGGTGTTTACACCCTTTTACTCCACGTTGCTTGGGCTCTATATGTATTAATTATTAGTGTCACTTTAGACAGTTTTTTATTTATGATGCGGACGAAACGCGTCAGAGGATCCTCCTCATGTAATTTTATCTTTGGCTTATATGCCGTAATAAAGTTTTTTTGATTAGCACTTGCCTCCAGCCTGATCCTTATTGCGGTGCTCATTTCCCACTGCCCTATCTATCATCGCCATCGCAGACCAGCTCCTAAATTCAAGCCTGGTGACAAAGTCTGGTGGTCTTCAAAACTATTAGGCTGAAGGTCCCATCTATGAAGTTCACACCTAGATTCCTCGGTCCGTTCTCTATTTCTGAAAAGATCAATCCGGTATCTTATCGTTTGTCTTTATGTTCTTCCATGCGAATTCCTTCAGTCTTCCATGTGTCCTTACTCAAACCAGTGATCCAGAACGCACATTCCGTTCCCATTCTTCCCACCACCTCCGTGCTGGTACATGGTCAGCCCGAATACGAAATCCAGTCTATCCTGGATTCCAAATTCTCTCAAGGTTCTTTGTATTATCTCATTAATTGGAAGGGATTCGGTCCTGAGGAGAGATCTTGGGTTCCCACACAGCGGATTCATGCGGCAAGGATGGTCAGCAGGTTTCATCTAAATTTTCCTGAAAAACCTTCATGGAGTCGCCCGGAGGTTTCTCCTAGAGGGGGGGAGGGAAAGGGGGTTCCTGTGAGCATTCGCCATTCTGGCAGTTCTGTCCCCTTAACCCTTACCGTTCTGGTTCCTGTGGCACTCAAGAAAGGCAGCCCAACGGTGGTGCTCATGCACGGCACGCGGGTTCTGTCGGGCTCTGCTATTCCTGGGTCCAGGGTACACTCTTTTGCCCCTTGCATTGACGCGCGATGCATCTGCGGTGCGCGGTCTCCCCGGCGGTCTGTGGTCCCTGCCTCTCGTTCCCGCCCTGATATCAGAGCTACACGGTGCAACACTACCCCGCTCCTCCTCTGTCTCCGTGGGTCTAGTCTCCGCCCCCGTACTGACGCAAGTGTCGTGGCGCGCACTGACAGCATGCGACCGCCAGCCTCTCTGGAAGTTCCACCTCAGTGTCAATCAGCTGTGTAATTGCACTCACCTGCGTGATCCAGCAGCCTATCAAAGAGGGCGGTTCTGTTTCCTGGATGCCTCTCATTGGTTGAAGGTCCTTTAAATATGCTGTTTGAAATCTCATTCCTTGCTGAGCATAACTTCTGTTTGTGACACTGAACCTCACTGCTTCTAATCTGTCTGCCTCTTACCTTGCTGCCTGACCCTGCCTAGTACCTTGGACTTCGTGATTCTCTCCTGCACTGACCCTGGCTTTGGATTACGACGACTCTGCTCTCTTCTGCACTGCCCCTGCATTGGATTACGACGACGCTGCTCTCTCCTGCACTGACCCTGGCTTTGGCTCTACGACGACTCTGCTTTCTCCAATCCAGACTCTGGCAACGTACCCCAACGATCCGCTACTTTCCACTCCTAGACCCGGCAAAAACCACGTTTACACTGTCTTCTATAACCCTGACCCGGCTTGCAAGATTATCCTACACTACAGTCGCGCCCTCGCGGTTGTGGTCGGCGTTCTATACCAATCCCTACCTCAGCCCTGCGGTCACGCCTCGTTTGTGGTGAGCTACGCGTTACACTATCCTGTCATACTGCCTTTTCCGCATCCAGACCCAACACCATAACCTGTATCTTTTTTGTATTGGCTATTTTTAGCAGATCAATAATTCATTGTGTGTGGTCAGCCACTTGTCTATCCCTGATAAATCAACTTGATCTGGGTGTATTAGCCTGGGCAGGATACGACTAAACCTATTGGCAATTAGTTTGGAGTAGATTTTTATGTCTGTGTTTATAAGGGATATTGGCCTGTAGCTCTTGTAGTTTAGGGGGTCTTTTCCTTGTTTGAATATTAGTGATATAGACGCCTGGGGCATATGTTTCGGGAAAGAGGCCCCAGCTAACACCGCATTGAACATATTTTTTTTTTTTTTCAACTTCAAAATTTTTATTAGGTTATACAATTTGAACATTATAACACCGACCATTCTTTAACATGGTAATACACACATAGGCATTTCCACCCCAGCTCTCACTACCGGGGGTTGTGATCTGTCACAGTCAACGCTGGACAAACAACATTTACTCACAGGACATGACAAACCTGACCGACATGACCAAGACAAGACAACAAAGAGTATACACATTGGGGGGGGGGGGCATTCATCGGTAAGGTCCAGGGTCGGCAGGCATCTGCCTATTTAGTTGTGGCTCACTGTTCGCCACCTGTCTGGTTGCTTTCTCGCATCTTGTGATGCAAGGAGGGGTCCTACCTGTCTCATAGCTATGTCGTCGTGAGTCCTGCTCGGTCACCGGAGAACGCATCTATAGTTATTATTGCAGAATTGCGCTGGCATCCAGCCCGGGGATGTCTGTTTGGGCGATCCATGGCGCCAATACTTTTAGAAAATTGAGGCCAGTGTCGTTGACCCAGCTCGTCAACTGTTCCATCTGGCAAACGTGCCAAATTCTGTTTCGAATTCTGGGGATTACTGGTAGATCTTGCTGTTTCCACACCGCTGCGATCTCGCACCTGGTGGCGGTTGCAAAATGTGTAACCAGTTTGTGTGCCGACTTTGGCAATCCCTGGATCCGTCTGCCCAAGAGGAACAGCCACGGGTCCAGGGGGATCTCCAAATTGAGAATCCTTTGTATCCATTCTCTAATGTCTTCCCAAATCGGGACCACCTTCGGGCAGGACCACAGCATGTGTAGTAAGTCAGCTACCTCCCCGCACTGCTTCGGGCAGAGCGGGGAGTATCCGCTGACGAATTTAGACAGTTTCAGTGGGGTGTGGTACCAGCGCATCAGGACCTTATATGCGTTCTCTTTTAATGTTGAGCAGATGGAGCTTTTGGCTGCCGCTTGTAGGATGAGTGCCCAGTCTTCGTCCTCTAGAGTCTCCCCTAAGTCTGTCTCCCATTTTGTCATGTAGTTCAGTTGGGGTTCTTCGGGTCCTTCAGGACAGACTACTTCCCTGTACATTCTAGAGGTAAGTCCCCTTGTGTCAGTATCTCTAGAACACAGCTGCTCAAAATTGGTCCTTGCAGGTCGAATTGGGAATTTATTGTAAAATGCTCTGATCTGGAGGTAACGAAAAAGTTCGGTATTTGGCAAGCCTTTCTCTGATTTAATTTGTGTGAAAGTTTTTAATGAATTTTTTCCCCTCCAGATCTTTTAGTTGCTTGTATCCCGACTGTGTCCAATTTATGAAATGATGATTGCTGGTCATCCCCGGAGCGAAATCCGGATTGTTTAATAACGGGGTCATCAAGGAGTGCTTAGTCATTAAGTTATATTTAAATTTTGTATTCCCCCATACCGCGAGAGAGTTCACCACAGCCTGCAGCAGCATCCCCACTGTGTTACCACATCGTTTTGGTAGCCAGATTAAATTGTGCAGCTCAACCGGTGCACAGCAGTCTCTCTCCAGCGCCACCCATCTCCGCAGAGACGGATCTGAATGCCACTGGATAATTTGGCATAATTGTGCTGCTTTATAATACGCCATCAAGCAAGGTACCGCTAATCCTCCTCTAATCGTTGGCCTTGTTAAGATGCCTTTCGCAATTCGCGGGCTCTTGTTATGCCATATAAATTTCATGATTCTAGCCTGTAAGGAGAGGATGTCAGCTCAAACCAAGGGTATCGGCAGGGCCTGGAGCAAATAAAGCACCTTTGGCAGGAGATTCATTTTAATGCAATGAATTCTTCCAAACCAGGAAATGCCATACCCTGCCCACACCCTGAGATCCTCCCTCAAAGTCTGGAACAGCCTGGGGTAATTGGCTTTATATAGGGAATTATAGTCTTTAGTAATGTATATTCCCAAGTATTTGATAGAGGAGGCTTGCCACTTAAAATTAAAGTTTAGCTCGATTCATTTCTCTACCGGTCTTGGTAGGTTTATGTTGAGGGCTTCGGCTTTGGTCTGGTTAATTTTGAACCCCGAAATTTGATTAAACTTTCCCAGGATCTCAAAGACATTGGGCAGAGAGGTAAGAAGTTTTGACAACGTCAGGATCACGTCATCTGCGTATAACGCCACCTTGTGGGACTGGTCCCTTACGTCTATCCCTGCTATATCGGGGCTTAGGTGGATGTGCGCCGCCAGGGGTTCTATGCATAGGGCAAACAACAATGGGGACAGGGGGCACACCTGTCGCATCCCACTACAGATCTTAAATTGTTCCGA
Source organism: Ascaphus truei (assembly GCF_040206685.1). Lineage (NCBI taxonomy): Eukaryota > Metazoa > Chordata > Amphibia > Anura > Ascaphidae > Ascaphus > Ascaphus truei. The sequence continues at coordinate 674,767 of NC_134499.1, forward strand.
GGGGTAGCCCTGACGGCGCACCCTTGCCGTGGGGCCGTTATATAAGGCTAATATGGCCTCCAGGACACGTCCTTCAAAGCCGAATGCCCCTAGTGTTGCTCTCAGATAGGTCCAGTCTATCCTATCAAAGGCTTTATCTGCATCCAGACTTAGTATCATAGACGGATATTCTTTTTTTTTGGCCAGATCAATCAAATCTATTATCTGTCTAGTGTTGTCTGCTGCCTGCCTTCCTCCGATAAATCCCACTTGATCCGGATGAATCAACCTGGGCAGGACGATACCCACCCTGTTAGCTAGTAGTTTAGAAAAGATTTTTATGTCAGAGTTGATCAGAGAAATGTGCCGGTAGCTCTTACAGTCTACCGGGTCCTTGCTTGGTTTGTGGATCAAAGAGATTGAGGCCTGGAGCATTTGAGTTGGGAAGGAGGCCCCTGCGAAGATTTCGTTAAATAATTTCAAGAGATGTGGCGCTAGTATTTTAAGATATTTTTTATAATATAAATTTGAAAAGCCATCTGGCCCAGGGGCTTTGGCTGGTTTGAGTGATTTTATTACCTCGGTTAGCTCCTCGATTGTAAAGTCCCCCTGAAGTGTCTCCCTCTCCACCCTACTCAATTTGGGAAGTTGTGCCTCTTTTAGGAATTTCTTTAATTTCTCTCCTGTTTTTTGTGTGTGGCTGACCTTATCTCAGTCGTAGAGAATCTCGTAGTATTGTTTAAATTCCTCGACTATTCATCTAGGATTGGAGGTAAGGTGCCCCCCCTTCGTTCGGATTGATGTGATACTATAATTTGGAAGCCTGTTACGTAATTTGTTGGCAAGTAAGGTATCTGGCTTGTTGGCCTTATCATAGAACTTACGCTTAGTCCAGGCCAACTCCCTCTCAACCCTGGAGGTTAGCAACAGATTGAGTTTAATTTTAGTGTCAGAGAGCTCCTTCAGGGTGTCTCTCTGTTTATTTACTATATGCAGTGTGGAGAGGTGTGCTAGTCTCTCTCGCAATTCTTTTATCTGAGCCTCCTTTACTCTCTTTGTTTTTGCTGCTAGATTCATTAGAAGTCCCCTCAGGGTTGCCTTATGGGCTTCCCAAAGCGTGGAGTGTGAAGACACACTTCCAGTATTGAGCTCAAAATATTCCTTGATTTTATCTCCTATTTCCCGTTCCGATATTGGATTTTTCAATAGCAGCTCATTTAGTTTCCAGTTCACTCTAGCCTGTCCAGCAACCGTAATGTGCACCGCAGCTCTATTGGTGCGTCGTCTGACCATGAAATATCATGGATTCCAGAGTGGGAGACCACGGGAACCGCCTTATGAGAGATCAGGAAGTAATCTATCCTACTGTATCTGTCGTGAGGGTGCGAATAGAAGGTGTATTCTCTTGTCGTAGGGTGTTGCTCCCTCCATATATCTATTAATTGACAGTCTCTTAATCCTTGTGTTATGTTTAGTACGTCATGTTTCTGTGGTTGGTTAGTCCCTGTGCATCTGTCTAGGTCAGGGTCTAATGTTCTATTGAGATCTCCAGCTAGAAGCACACAACCTTGTGCTATTTTGTGTAGCTTGTCAAAGAATTGCGTGAAGAACTGCGGGGTTTGTTCACACGGGGCATATATAGAGACTTGAGTGACCACTTGACTGTGTATCGTCCCAATCACTATGACGTATCGTCCGTCGGTGTCTATATGGGTCTTAACCACCTGTAAGGGTAGTCTATTGTGGACTAAAATGGCCACTCCCATTTTCTTAACCGCGGCCGAGGCCAGGAAGACTGATCTGAAGTGTTTATCTACATATTTTGGATGGTTGTGCTGGGATGGTTTGTCTACCTCGACTCCCGGCTTGCATGCTGTCCGCTCGACCATGCCTAACTTGTGTGTTTCCTGTATGAAATGCCTAACTTGGTTGTTTCCTGTATGAAAACAATATCTGCTTTTTTGCGGTTGTAATCCTGGAAAGCGATCCTACGTTTAATGGGGTTGTTAAATCCTTTAACGTGGTGCGATATAAGGACCAATTCGTTACTCATCTGGGTGGTGGTGTGAACCCTCGTCCATGAGACGCGTTGCTTTCGTCTCTGCTGCTGACCCTCTTAGGGATGGGTCCCTTTCTTCTCTTGGAAACCCTCGGACCTCTTTGACCGGTGACACCTGGGGACTGGGAGAAAACATAAGGGAAACCTGGGGAGGGGGGACATACAAACATCCACAGATATAACTAACATTTAAAGTCCTCGGAACCGTGGCCCCGCCATCTTGGTTCCCAGTCCATCGCCTTTGGGCTCTGGGGGGCCGCTGCGGGGAGCCAACCTCCAACCCTCCTCCTCCCCCATACACCCCCTTCTTCCCAAAGGACTTTGCTTGAGCCCTGGAATTAACCTCTTCCAGGCTCCAGCCCCTGGCCCATGTGGACTGCAGAGCAGGCTCGTCCCCGGTAGCCACTGCCCCACTCTTAACCGTATTGTACTATCAAAACCTGGGGAGGGGGGACATACAAACATCCACAGATATAACTAACATTTAAAGTCCTCGGAACCGTGGCCCCGCCATCTTGGTTCCCAGTCCATCGCCTTTGGGCTCTGGGGGGCCGCTGCGGGGAGCCAACCTCCAACCCTCCTCCTCCCCCATACACCCCCTTCTTCCCAAAGGACTTTGCTTGAGCCCTGGAATTAACCTCTTCCAGGCTCCAGCCCCTGGCCCATGTGGACTGCAGAGCAGGCTCGTCCCCGGTAGCCACTGCCCCACTCTTAACCGTATTGTACTATCAAAACCTCTATGAACTTCAACTTCTGCCCCAACCTCTAACCGTTACTGCTCCTAGTATTATTGGCAGGGTTTTACAACTTTCCCCTGCCTCCCATCACCCCCACATAGTCTGAGCGATATACCCCTCTGCAAACTGACCCCCTTCCCCGTAGACTCCTGCCCCTCGCGGCCCTGCCGTTGCCCCTTCCTGTGGTGCGGCGACATGCTTCCTTCCTTATTCTGCCTCTCTGCTTGACACCCCTGCACTGGGGAACCCGTCTATGTGGTTTCTTTCACAGCCCGCGTCACTCTTCCGTCCTTTCCCTGCACCTCCTCCCCCTGACTCTCGGCTTCCTAACGTGGCCCCCATCTTGCTCACTTGCTATGTACCCTTTCATCCATGCTCCTCGCCCTCCTCACCTTCCCTCAGTCTCTCTAACACTTGCGTTTCCATCTTTCTCTTCGCTGCTTAACTTTTCTCTGTCCTCTCTTTTTTAGCTCACTTTCGTCTCTTGCTTATTCTCCACCCTTTACTCCAGCTGCTCACTGCTATCTCCCTTTTTCCTCTCCTTTCGCTTTCTGCCTGCTTTCTTCCTGCTTGTCCCCTCTTTGACTTTACTACATCCCTTTTGCCTTCTGCCTCTACTACTTCTTTTTTGCCCTTTCATCCACTTCTATCACTTCCCCCATCCATTCTGCTCCCCTTCTCTATCTATCCGTTCTTGCTAACCTCCCCCAACCTTACGTCTACTTCACCTTCCCTGTCTTGCTCGTTACTGTCCCTCATCTCGGCTTTTTTCCCCTCTTTCATCTTCCCACTACCCTCCTCTCAGGACGCTGGGCTGCTGTTCCCGGTTTCACCCTCTGATCCCGGTGTTCATAGGTCGGGCTCCGCGGCTTTCTACGCCCCCCGATTGTTCTGGGGATGCTCCGCTCCTGCTCTCCTCCGGTCCGGTGTCCGCTGCGGCGGTCTCTCTCCGCGTCGCTGTCTTATGACGTCTGCCGACGTCATCTCCGCCCCATCCAAGATGGCCGCCCGTTCACTTCTGCTCGAGGTCCCCGGACATCCGGCAGCCACCATTTTGGGGTCGTCTTCGCGCCAGTGCGGGTACGTTCCCGCGCTTACCTCCCGTCCGTCGTGGACTTCCTGCTCCTGTGTTCCAGCTTGGTTCTCTGGTCTCCTCGTGGCTGACACTATCTTTGGGCCGCGTATACTGGACTCTCAGGTGAGTGGAGCTCTTTTTGCAGGCGTCACTGAAGGGGTTTTCTCTCCACAGTATTTTCTTCCGCGGGACCGATTCTTTTATTACTTTATTGTTTGTCTACCTCGACTCCCGGCTTGCACGCTGTCCACTCGACCATGCCTAACTTGAACTGGTGGGGGATCGTGGCACAACAGAACGAAACTTATAACCATAACTGATCCAACTTATGAATGTACTTTTGACTTAGGGGTTCTCCTGTCTTCCAATCCTCAGCGTTTATCTGTTGGAGACCGAGGAGAGTGCCCCACCGTTGACCAGCTAGGGCCTGGGGCCTCTTCTATGTCCTTGCTTGTGGTGGGGGCCCCCTTGAGACCCAGCTTCTGAAGGAATGCCTCCCCCTCTCCTAGCCCTCCCCCTCTCCTAGCTCTCTCACGAGCAACCCGAAAGGGAAGGTCCAACAATAACGAATGTTTTTTTCCCTGAGGATCTTTGTAATCAGGATTAGCGTTCTGCGTCGCATCAGGGTCGTGGGGGACAGAACCTGAAATAGAATAATTTTAGCCGCTTCGAATTCGATCGCTGGGATGGATCGGGTCTTATCGAGGACAGCCTCTCTAGTACTATAGTAGTGCAGCCACACTATTATGTCCCGTGGCTGTTCCGTCTGCATGGGCCTGGATCTTAGGGCCCTATGGCAGCGGTCCATCTCCAGTCTCTCCTTAGGCGTCTCAGGCAGCAGTTCCCCCAGCCATCTTAGAACAAAGTCCTTGCAGTCCCCTACTGCCTCGGGGACTCCCCTGATCCGGACATTATTACGCCGGTCCCTATTTTCGGCATCTTCTTGCTTCTCCCTCAGTTCATTTATTTGGGTTTGTAGCTCTGCCGTTTTTCTTTCGTTCCTTTTTATAGCTTTGGTGGTGAGGTCCAGTTGCGTTTCCACCTGTCCCATGCGCTCCCCGAGCCTGCCAACTTCTTTCCCCAGTTCTTTAATTTCAGCCTGCAGTAGTGTCTTTAAGTCCTTGTACAGGCGGTTGAAGTCGCAGATCCTTACAGTAGGAGTTCAGGGTTGTCGCTTTCCTCCCCCTCTCCCTCCCGTTTCGAATCAGAGCCCTGATTTGAAATCGGCGCCATTGCAGAGTCTGCCTTGCTGCTTCTGGTGCTGCCGAAGTATTCGGGGAGCCCCTTCTTCCTCGGGGTTTTGACCTGCTTTTTTGACATCCTGGTATGTTGCTTTAGTACTTAGAGTTGTTTCACTGCTTTTTTATTGATTTTTGAGGTTTATTTCTATCACTGTCTACGAGCGGGGCACAGAGCACTCAGATCACACGACCATACTCTCTGCCGTCGTGCATGCGCCTCCCGCATTGAACATTTTAAGAAGATAAGGGGCCATTAGTTTTATGTATTTTTTGTAATACAAGTTTGAGAACCCGTCTGGGCTAGGGGCTTTGGCTGCCTTTAAGTCCTCGATCACCTGTGTTAACTCCTCTAAGGTGAAGTCCCCTTCCCAATACCTCCCTCTCTCCCTCACTCAAACCCGGTAGTTCCAAGCTACACAGGAATTCTTTCATGGCTCGTGATGTATTATTATTGTGTGCCACTTTTTTATCGTTGTACAATTCGTCATAGACGTTTTTAAACTCCTCTACTATCCTTTTTGGATTGGCCGTTGTGGTTTCAGGTTTCAGCCTGATCACCTGAATATTGTAATTTGGATGCCTATTACATAGTTTATTCGCTAGAGGGTATCTGGCCTGTTTGTTTTATCAAAAAATTGCCTCTTTGACCAACTCAGAGAATTATTCGCCTGGGAGGTTAGCAGTAAATTTAGTTCGATTTTTACATCTTTTATTTGTTGCAAGATTATTGGGTTGGCTCCTTGCTTGTGCATGCCCGACAAGTCTTTCAGTTTGCTCTGGAGTCGCACAATTTTTTCATTTCTCTCCCATTTTCTTTTAGCTGCTAAGCTGATCAGAGAGCCCCTCAGTGTCGCCTTATAGGCTTCCCATATTGCCATAAGGGAATCAACCGGGCCTTTATTTAGATTGAAGAATTGGTCTATGTCGTTATATATAGATTGGCAAGTCTCGGATCTTCAGCATGGCCTCATTAAGTTTCCAATTTGCTCCCGGTCTGATGAAGGTTAAATTGGGTGCACTGTAGCTCTATTGGTGCGTGATCTGACCATGAAATATCATGGATCCCAGCATGGGAGTTCTTTGGGACCAGTCTGCTTGATATAAAAAAGTAATCGATTCTGCTATAGGTTGCGTGTGGGTGTGAGTAGAATGTGTAGTCTCTGTCCAGGGGATGGAGTTCTCTCCAGATATCTACTAGGTGATTGTCTTGTAGACTAGTAATTAGCATCGGCAGTCTGTCTCTGTTATTCCTAACTGGGCCTGATCTGTCCAATTTGGGGTTTAGTACTACGTTAAAGTCCCCTGCCAAAATCACACTACCCCTAGTTACTTTGCTCAAGATCCCAAACACTGATGTGAAAAATGAAGGACTATGTTCACATGGAGCATAGATGGTAGCTAGGGTCAATGGTTGACTATGAGTATCTGGTATCTTCCTTCTCTATCCTTCTTAATCTGATCTACTTTGAAAGGGAATTTGTTGTGCAGGAGGATTGCAACCCCTTTGTTCTTTTGATTAGATGAAGAGACGTAGAATTGTCTAAAATGTTTATCCAAAAATTTGGGTTGACGTTTCGTGCTGAAGTGGGTTTCCTGCAGCATTACTACACCTGCCCCCTTTCTATGGTATTCAGTCAATGCTACACGCCTCTTCCCTGGGTTATTAAGACCCATGATGTTGTCGGACACTATAATTATTCCCATATAAATTTATCAGGACAGTCTACTGTCATGTCCAATTTCTTCACCTGCCTCCCCCATGCTATCAAAGCATGTCGGAGCCTGTAAAGACTGTGTGATTGATCAAGGCCCAGTCCTTCAACCGAGTGCTTGGAGTGCGGACCCCTCCCTGGAAAGTGTGGGAGATGGGAAGAAAGGGTAGGCGGGGCCAGCGAGGGTGGGTGGAAAGGAGGGGGGTGAGGTAGGGTAGGAGGGGTAGTTAAGGGAGAATCTGGTCCCATCTGTGACTGGACAGGTTCTCTCGCCTTGGGGATGTAGCCAGATGTCAGAACACCCAAAAACGGTGTCCTGTAGGCCGTCTGGATACGGCCTCCAGCTTCCCAAGGGGCTTTATCGAATACCTCTATCCCTTTCTGGACACTTTGTGTGAGACGCACAGTGATGGCCATAGTGTTTCCACCAATGACATCTCCAGATCCTTAAATGCATCAACCGGCATATAGGTCGTATCAGCACAACTGTATTACATAACATTCAGTACAATATTTTGGTAGGCATCTAATAATTAACAGAGAACTTTAATGAACCTTTATTCCCCCTAGGCATGACCATCTCTTGCCTCTCCCCTCTTACGTAGCTACTGACAGGACCAGATGAGTGTTGCAAATCCCAAGGCATAACTCCCAAAGTGCATCGTCCAGGCACAAAGACCCATACCCACCCCCCGGCCACATGACCATGAGCCAGCCATCTAGCCCTCCGTCCTGTCTGCAGGCCAGAACTCCCCCCCCATCCACCACTCCCCCCCTGACTGTACATCCAATTAGGTGCCTGGCCCCACACCAGGGAGAGTTGCCCGGTGACGCAAAGGGAGGAGAGCCGCTCGCTGAAGATCATCCTGCCCAAGGAGGACCGAGAGGCCCACGGAGGCCCCCACAACACTTGGAGGTCAGAGCCATGACAAGGGGTGTGTGCAGAGAACCGCCCAGCTTGAAGAGGCATAATGATGCCAGAGGGGTGAAGCGGCACGCGGAGGGGGGCGCAGCCACATGGGTAGGCTCACGTGGCCCGGTCAGGGCAGAACCGTATGACGGGGCATAGCACCTCGTGAAGGACAGGATCGCGCCCCCAGGAGAGACCAGCCCCCCCTCCCCAGCATACATTGCAGTCGCGCCAGCAGTCTGAACCGGGCCTGGGGGACGCCATCGTGCCAGGGGGTAAAGCTTTACCAGAAGAGCAGACCGTGACTGCAGAACAGTGCGGGGGGACACAGTGGCACAGGGAGGGCAGCCCCGTCCATAGGTGAGGACCTGGCAACACACCCCGGAGTAAACAGGATCGACCGGGCAGGCACAGCTGTCCACGCCGCATACGGCATGAACCGAGGACCGCTACCGCCGCGCCAAACCGTGCCAGCTTTGACTCGCCCTCCGTCCGCGATGCCTGGGATCTATTTCTTCCACTGCTGACCATCATTTCTCCGGATCCAAGATGGCTGCCTCTCCGACTAAGTCAGGATGACGTTGAGGTAAGATAACTTTATTTAAACCTTTGGCCAGAAACAGGTGAACAAACTGGGGTGAGACCCCTTTAAGAACTTAATTGGGTATGATTGACATCAATTAGCAGGTTTTGCTCTCTGCTCCCTCACCGCCGCCTTCACTTCACTCCACGCTGGATCGGGGGTGGACTCCTCTTCAGCCTGCAGATTAGTTTCCCTTTGTTTTAGGCCCAGTCTGCGCAGGAACTCCTCGCCATCCTCCGGTCTCCTCAGGGTAAAGGTGGACCCATTTTTTAATATAAATAGAATGAAATGGAACACCCAATGGTATCGTATGCCTTTGTCCCTTAGCAGCTTAGTGACTGGGAACAGGTCTCTCCGCTTATCCAGGAAAGTGGGGGACAAGTCCTGGAACACCAGTAGTTTTATGCCTTCAAACTCCATTGCGCCAGCGGCACGGGTGATCCGGCATAAGGCTTCTTTAATGTGAAAGAAGTGAAACCACACTATAATGTTTCTTGGTGGGTCTCCTGGTTGGGGCCTGGACCTCAATGCTCTGTGGCACCTGTCGAGGAGCAGGTCTGCCTCGGTCTTGTCCGGCAGCGCCTGTGTCAGCCATCTTGACACAAACTCCTCCGGATTGGTGACTGCCTCCGGGACCCCGTGCACCCTGATGTTGTTGCACCTGTCCCTATTTTCGGAGTCCTCCTGTTTATCAGCCAGATCCAAGATCAAGGTTTTCAGGTGGGCAGTTGTTTTTTCATTTTTCTGCAGTGCCTTTATGATAGCGTCTAGGCGTTTTTCAATGGTGTCGGTCATCTCTCTTATGCCTGTGATGTCCCTCTTGAGCTCGGCTATTTCTTTTTAAAGAACGATTTTATTTCTTTACAAAAGGGAACCTAATTACTCAGTAGTAATGCTCTGAGTCTGGTTTGCAGACTGGTGTCCCAGTACTATCAGGCACCCGGTGCCTAATTGCTTCCGCCATCTTCTCTGGGCCAAACTCTCCCTCCGCCCATCAGTAATCCACTATGTCACCCCCTTCCAAGATGAATTTGGTGCAGTGAATGTAAGGGATACTGTACCCCTGGAACCTGGGATCCCACCATAGTAAGGATTTAACTGGGGCAGCCTTAAAAGATCCTGACCCGGAGGTAGTTTGGGAAGAAACAGGTATGCACAAGGTGAGGGAGTGGTTGTTTGGCAGACACAGTAGATAAACAGCAGCCCATTTGTAATGTGGCAGTTGTGGGTGGAACGATGGTTGTAGGTGTAGGTGCAGGTACGATTGGATCTTGGCAAGGACAGGAGAAAAAGGGACTAATAGCGCAATATGTAAAAGAAACTTTAATGCAACATGCACATATAAAATAATCTCTCTGAATGCACACTCACATTTGTTTGTCATTCAGAACATCAGATTGTCTCTCTCCCCTCCGACGTAGGATTCCGGTGACTATCTCTGCTCTTTGGTTCGCCTTGTGTTCTTTCCTAGTGTGGCCGCTGGAAATGGCACCCGGCTCTCCGCATAGCTTTGGCGTCCCAATTTTCCGGTTCCGTCGGCTGCTTCTCCTCTTCTTGCTCACTCAACACGTTTCGTTGGCTCTAGTCCAACTTCGTCAGGAAGTAATGATGATCCAGGCTACCTACACTAATAATACCAGAGTCCTTCTCCTATTGGTTGAGAGGAAAACTGGAATGGGGTGTGCAGTCGGCTGCTTCGCTATACCACCAACTGTAAACAAGTGCACTAACGATCCCTAATGCGACCGAGCAATATGCTTACTTAAAAGCATTACCAGAGCAAAATTCCTAACATTGTGAATGATTTATTAAACATACAGGACACCTGCAAGCTCATATTGAACCCCAAAAATAACCACAACATATATATAAGCATATAGGTGTCACAAAGGAGTGCTACTGAACATGGTGATATATATTTAAAACCAAAGACAGAACATGAAACACAGACAGAGCTCAGTGCACATCCAGTGAAACCGATACACGGTACAGTGCCTAAATATATATGTATAGATATCTATTAAATAAAATGGTCTTTTAGTTTAACATTTTGGCCAAAGGGTTGTAAGACCCTGAGCCACTACACGGCAAACCACATCTCAAGGGTCCCTAACACTAATATAAATTCTTAATAGCCTGTGCATTTCCAGGAAGAATGATTTATAATAAATCTGTCAAAATGAGTTGCATAGTTCTAAGTCTGATTGAAGCTTTTATTAACCTGTACATTACCAGGAAAAGCACTCTGTATTAGATTTGTCACAATCATACTGCAAGCAAGCAAGTTCCCCTGAGAGTGGGATATGCTATGGAGTGAGCTTTTAACCATTTAAATGTGGGAGGGGGTGAGCTTCAACAAGATAGGAAGAGCCATCTTCCAATCAGCTAAGACCAGCTGAATGCTATTTCCAGCGGCCGCACTAGGGGGCCTATGCAGAGAGCAGCGAGAAGCGCAATCTCGCCTGGTTTTCGCCAAATATGTCTACAGAAATTTAGTAAATGGCGAGAAACTGGCGAGATGAGGAAAAACCGGCAGTTTTTTTTTTTTTTAAAAACTCGCAGCGCGGGTGGCGAGAAGCAATATCTCGCCAGTTTTAAAACCCGCCGTATGCAGGTAGCCCCGATCAGCATCTCGCTGCTGATCGCGCCAATAAAATGGAGAGTTGTTCTCCAAATAGCTCCGCCAAAAAAAGTTGGCAAGAAGCTGGAGCTGAGCGGCGATAGGGGACATTAAAAAAAAATCAGCCCTTTTCCTGGCTCGGATTGATGCCGGGGGTCTCCAGAGATGATACCATTAATACCAGCACCGGAGGCCCCCTGACATGCATCCGAGGCAGGAAAAATGCATGTACAGGCCACTTCATTACCTTAGCGGGTAACCGCTAAAGCAATGAAGGGGTTAACCCACCGTGCCAGCTTTATTGTGGGTAGCGGGTGTGGGTGAAGGGGGTATTTGGCCCTTGGTGTGAGTATAGGCTTGCGGGGGGGTTGCGGGTGCACTTAACCCCTTCATGACTGTAGCAGTTAATACCTCTACGGTCATGAAGGGGTTAACCCCTCCCGCTACCCCCCCGAAAGCCCTAAACAACCACCGTTGGGGCTAATACCCCCTTCACCCACACCCGCTACCCACAATGAAGAATAATCACACACAGCAGCCCCACACTAAATAAATAAATAAATAAATCTAAATGAATAAATAAATAAATGAATATAAATATAATAAAATATTTTACCAGGAAGTAATACATTGAGAGTTACCTCTCATTTTCAAGTATGTCCTGGGCACAGAGTAAAACAAAATAATACATGGTTTTATATAAATATATAAATAACAACAACCCCTATAACCCCTAACATACACATATATGCACATCAATGATACTATAGGCCGGCGGGGGCCCTCGGGTGTTACCCGCAGGCCTGCAGTACCAATTATGTGCCCCCCCCAAATTAATGAATAAACACATACATACTTTTAAAGAAATAACCCCCCCCTAACACATACAGTATAGTTATGGCCACAATTACTATTATCCACAAAGGGATAATAGTGAATGTGCCCATTTTAAATACATAAACATGAATAAATACATTAAATACATATAGCACTTACCCATTACCGGTTGCCACGATGAAGGCCATCCTCATCTTCATCCTGCCCATGCCCCTCCGCTGCTGCAAAACAGACACAAGAATGAAAACATCCAAAGTAATGTCCCCTAACCCCTTAATCACCATAGCGGTTATTAACCGCTACAGTCATTAAGGGGTTAACCCACCCTAACCCACCACTCGGGACGCCTACATACCCTCCCACAGTAACCCCCTACCCCGTGAGGCCTAACCACCCTCACCCACTACCCACAAGGGAGGCCTACCCACATACCGTTGGGGAACACCCCCTCCCCCCCAACACCTACAGTACAATAATGTGCAAAATAACTATTATCCAGATAGGGATAATAGATTATTTGCCCATTATTAAAAACATTAACTAGCATATTCAAATAAATTAAGTACTACTGACCTTATCAATAAGAAGTCTCAGTCGCCAGCAACATCCTTGTCTTGCCCACAAAAAACATAGCCAATACAAAGCCAATACATTGCAATTACATTCAGGTATCAATTAACCCCTTAAATACCATATCGGATAATAACTGCAAAGGTAATTAAGGGGTTAAGCCACACTGGCCCGATACCCACCCTTCACCCATGAATTTGTACATTGGCTTCATCATGCAAATATATATATATATATATATATATATATATATATATATATATATATATATATATATATATATATATATATATATATATATATATATATATATATATACACACACACATGATGAACCAATATACAAATAAATGTAGAAGGGTTATCAAAAACATGCTGTACTCAAAATAACAGTTCTCCATAAATACACACTACAATACAATTAATTTCCTTTCATAATCCTAACTGATATTACAATCAAAAAGATCAAATGCCAATCAAAAACCTCAAATCACAATCAACACATTGCATTTACATTGTATATATGATGCATACAATCTATGCACCATATACATTCTGCAAATGAATGTTAACAATAACATTGCAAGCAAAATACAGATAACTCCAAACAAATATACTATTGTAACCAATCCGGTAAACATAAATCAATTACCATTCATTAATGACATCCCTAAACAATTTACATTCCATCCCTAAACAATTTACATTCCATCCCTAACAATTAAACAATTAACTAATTCAAACCTGCAACTGAGCAATGTAGCCTGTGAAAATATATAAGTACCAACAAGCATAAAAAATTGACAACCAAGGCTAACCCTGACCTCTAATACAACATACAATAGCAACGATTACATCTATCTAATTTTAAAAGACTTTAAACACACATTTAATCATAGATGCATAGTCAAAATAATTAAAAACACATCAAATCAAGCTTTTACAACACTATAATTTCTTACCCTGTATGTATATATCTCTCTAGACATACATACATACATACATACAGTGGCAAGAAATGATATACCACAGATAATTAAATAAACATGTAAAGAAAAGAATTAAAAAAAATTAACAAGTTCAATTAAATACATTTCTTTAGTTCACTTACCATTACTTGCCCCCACCGACTCCCATTGAACTGGTTACTCATGATCAAAACCACCAGGCACAGGAACCCATAAAATAACAAACCATAAAAAAATAAACATTAAACTAAAAATCCAAATCAATTGCCTTTAAGATGACATCATTAAAAGAAACATGGCCGTCCACACATGGTACGGTAGCCAATCAGAGCGTGGGAACTCCATCCCTACTCTGATTGGCTCTAGTATACCATGTGACAGAGGCTTGGGGGAGAAAGGATGTGATATCATTGAAAGCCTGTCACATGGTATACTAGAGCCAATCAGAGTAGGGATGGAGTTCCCACGCTCTGATTGGCTACCGTACCATGTGTGGACGGCCCTGTTTCTTTTAATGACGTCATCTTAAAGGCAATTGAAGCAAAGCCATTCTGATTGGCTGTGCTTTCATTGCCTTTAAGTGACGTCATAATTTTTGTTTTATCGGCCAAAACACATGGTTTTCACGGCCCAATCAGGGCCGTGGAAACCATATGACGAAAATGTGACGTCATAGGCCTTTTAAAGCTTATGTCGTCTCATTTTGAAGCCAGCCGCCGAGGAGGAAGGACCTCCTACAGAAGAAGAAGGCCAGGGCGTGGCCGAAGATGGGAAGAAGACCCCAGAAGAAGATAGAAGAAAGAAGAATACAGATGAAGATGGATTAAAATTAGAAGACCCGTGGATTGATTTGGATTTTTAGTTTAATGTTTATTTTTTTATGGTTTGTTATTTTATGGGTTCCTGTGCCTGGTGGTTTTGATCGTGAGTAACCAGTTCAACGGGAGTCGGTGGGGGCAAGTAATGGTAAGTGAACTAAAGAAATGTATTTAATTGAACTTGTTAATTTTTTTAAATTCTTTTCTTTACATGTTTATTTAATTATCTGTGGTATATCATTTCTTGCCACCGTATGTATGTATGTATGTCTAGAGAGATATATACATACAGGGTAAGAAATGATAGTGTTTCAAAAGCTTGATTTGATGTGTTTTTAATTATTTTGACTATGCATCTATGCTTAAATGTGTGTTTAAAGTATTTTAAAATTAGATAGATGTAATCGTTGCTATTGTATGTTGTATTAGAGATCAGGGTTAGCCTTGGTTGTCAATTTTTTATGCTTGTTGGTACTTATATATTTTCACAGGCTACATTGCTCAGTTGCAGGTTTGAATTAGTTAATTGTTTAATTGTTATGGATGGAATGTAAATTGTTTAGGGATGGAATGTAAATTGTTTAGGGATGTCATTAATGAATGGTAATTGATTTATGTTTACCGGATTGGTTACAATAGTATATTTGTTTGGAGTTATCTGTATTTTGCTTGCAATGTTATTGTTAACATTCATTTGGAGAATGTATATGGTGCTTAGATTGTATGCATCATATATACAATGTAAATGCAATGTGTTGATTGTGATTTGAGATTTTTGATTGGCATTTGATCTTTTTGATTGTAATATCAGTTAGGATTATGAAAGGAAATTACTTGTATTGTAGTGTGTATTTATGGAGAACTGTTATTTTGAGTACAGCATGTTTTTGATAACCCTTCTACATTTATTTGTATATTGGTTCATCATGTGTGTATATATATATATATATATATATATATATATATATATATATATATATATATATATATATATATATATATCTGTATATATATATATATATATATATACAGTGTTCGACAATTATATACATTTACTCGCCCGGGGCGGGTGGATTTAACCCCCGGGCGAGTAAATATTGGCCCAAGCAGCACACATGTGTTTTTTAAATTTCCCGCGCTCGCGCTGCTGCTTTTCCCGCGCTCGCACTGGAGAAAAGAAAAAAAAAGCCGGAGGCGGGTTCATGTTGTTGGGGGAGATTACCCCGCCTCCGGCTCTCTGAGCAACTTCCCTCCTCAGCGCTTCCACTCCTCCCCCTTCCGGCAGCCAGCCCTTCCACGCCTGTCTGCCTGAAGCCCCTGCAGGGCCATCTGTCGCCCCCCCCCCCCTCCCTCCCTCCCATCGGGCCATCTGTCGCCCCCCCTCCCTCCCATCGGGCCATCTGTCGCCCCCCCCCTCCCTCCCATCGGGCCATCTGTCGCCCCCCCCCTCCCTCCCATCGGGCCATCTGTCAATCGGGCCATCCTCCCCCCCCTCCCACCCATCGGGCCATCCTCCCCCCCCTCCCACCCATCGGGCCATCCTCCCCCCCTCCCTCCCTCCCATCGGGCCATCCTCCCCCCCCTTCCTCCCATCGGGCCATCCTCCCCCCCCTCCCACCCATCGGGCCATCCTCCCCCCCCCTCCCACCCATCGGGCCATCCTCCCCCCCTCCCACCCATCGGGCCATCCTCCCCCCCCCTCCCACCCATCGGGCCATCCTCCCCCCCCCTCCCACCCATCGGGCCATCCTCCCCCCCCTCCCACCCATCGGGCCATCCTCCCCCCCCTCCCACCCATCGGGCCATCCTCCCCCCCCTCCCACCCATCGAGCCATCCTCCCAACCCTCCCACCGATCGGGCCATCCGCCCACCCCTCCCATCGGGCCATCCGCCCCCCTCCCATCGGGCCATCCGCCCACCCCACCCATCGGGCCATCCGCCCACCCCTCCCATCGGGCCATCCGCCCCCCTCCCATCGGGCCATCCGCCCCCCCTCGTATCGGGCCATCGGGCAATCCATCAGCCCTGCTCTTCTCCTGCTCTGATGGCCAGCTCAGATGTTAGCAGGGGAAATCCCCTAACCGGAGCTGCTCCCTGCTCTAAGCCTGCTCTAAGAAGGGGAAATCCCCTCACTGGAGCTACTCCCTGCTCTAAGCCTGCTCTAAGCAGGGGAAATCCCTCACCCGGTGCTGCCCCCGCTGCCATGTGTGACCCCTCCTGCCGTGTGGGGGTCCCACTACCGTGCAGGTGAGTGTTTGTGTGTGTGTGAATGTGTGAGTGACAAACTGTGTGTGTGTGTGTGTTTGTCTGAGTGAGAGTGAGTGTCTGTGTGTCTGTGAGTGTGTCACCCTCTCTCTCCCTCTCCCTGTGTCACCCTCTCCCTCTCCCTGTGTCACCCTCCCTCTCCCTGTGTCACCCTCTCCCTCCCTGTGTCACCCTCTCCCTGTGTCACCCTCTCCCTCTCCCTGTGTCACCCTCTCCCTGTGTCACCCTCTCCCCTGTGTCACCCTCTCCCTGTGTCACTCTCCCTCTCCCTGTGTCACCCTCCCTCTCCCTGTGTCACCCTCCCTCTCCCTGTGTCACCCTCCCTCTCCCTGTGTCACCCTCCCTCTCCCTGTGTCACCCACCCTCTCCCTGTGTCACCTACCCTCTCCCTGTGTCACCCTCCCTCTTCCTGTGTCACCCTCCCTCTCCCTGTGTCACCCACCCTCTCCCTGTTTCACCCACCCTCTCCCTGTTTCACCCACCCTCTCCCTGTTTCACCCACCCTCTCCCTCTCCCTGTGTCACCCTCTCCCTGTGTCACCTCTCCCTGTATCACCTCTCCCTGTATCACCTCTCCCTGTGTCACCCTCTCCCTGTGTCACCCTCTCCCTGTGTCACCCTCTCCCTCTCCCGGTGTCACCCCCTCCCTCTCCCGGTGTCACCCCCTCCCTCTCCCGGTGTCACCCCCTCCCTCTCCCTGTGTCACCCCCTCCCTCTCCCTGTGTCACCCTCCCTCTCCCTGTGTCACCCTCCCTCTCCCTGTGTCACCCTCCCTCTCCGTGTCACCCTCCCTCTCCCTGTGTCACCCTCTCCCTGTGTCACCCTCTCGCTGTGTCACCCTCTCGCTGTGTCACCCTCCCTCTCCCTGTGTCACCCTCCCTCTCCCTGTGTCACCCTCCCTCTACCTGTGTCACCCTCCCTCTACCTGTGTCACCCTCCCTCTCCCTGTGTCACCCTCCCTCTCCCTGTGTCACCCTCCCTCTCCCTGTGTCACCCTCCCTCTCCCTGTGTCACCCTCCCTCTCCCTGTGTCACCCTCTCCCTCTCCCTGTGTCACCCTCTCCGTCTCCCTGTGTCGCCCTCTCCCTGTGTCGCCCTCTCCCTCTCTCTGTCACCCTCTCCCTCTCTCTGTCACCCTCTCCCTCTCTCTGTCACCCTCTCCCTCTCTCTGTCACCCTCTCCCTCTCTCTGTCACCCTCTCCCTCTCTCTGTCACCCTCTCCCTCTCTCTGTCACCCTCTCCCTCTCTGTCTCCCTCTCTCTGTCTCCCTCTCCCTCTCTGTCTCACTCTCTTCTTCGCTCTCTCTGTCGCACTCTCTCTTTGTCTCTCATTCTCTCAGTGTGTGTGTCTCTCATTCTCTCTCTTTCTCTGTGTGTCTCTCTTTCTCTCTTTCTCTGTGTGTCTCTCTTTCTCTCTTTCTCTGTGTGTCTCTCTTTCTCCGTGTGTCTCTCTTTCTCTCTCTTTCTCTGTGTGTCTCTCTTTCTCTCTGTGTGTGTGTGTGGGTGTGCCGCTCTCTGTGTGTCTGTCTGTCTCTCTCTCTCTGTGAAGCGCCGACGTCCAGACACTGGTTAAGGGGTTCAGGAAACTAGTCATTCACATCTGGCTTTTATTTCTAGATCCGACATTGACACACACACACACACACACACACACACACACACACACACACACACACACACACACACACACACACACACACACACACACACACACACACACACACACACACACACACACACGTCTAATTGTAGTATAATGTAATACAATAAATACATTTATGTCAAAAAGGAATGTTGTTCTGACTAGGAATTTATTAAATATATTTTATTTATATATTTTATTTTAAAGCGGGGTTGGGGGCGGGACTAGGGGCGGAGTTGGGTGGCGAGTAGATTTTTTGGTTGGGCGAGTAGATTTTTGGGTGATTTGTCGAACACTGTATATATATATAAGGTCAGTAGTACTTAATTTATTTGAATATGCTAGTTAATGTTTTTAATAATGGGCAAATAATCTATTATCCCTATCTGGATAATAGTTATTTTGCACATTATTGTACTGTAGGTGTTGGGGGGGGGGGGTTCCCCAACGGTATGTGGGTAGGCCTCCCTTGTGGGTAGTGGGTGAGGGTGGTTAGGCCTCACTGGGTAGGGGGTTACTGTGGGAGGGTATGTAGGCATCCCGAGTGGTGGGTTAGGGTGGGTTAACCCCTTAATGACTGTAGCAGTTAATAACCGCTATGGTGATTAAGGGGTTAGGGGACATTACTTTGGATGTTTTCATTGTTGTGTCTGTTTTGCAGCAGCAGAGGGGGCATGGGCAGGATGAAGATGAGGATGGCCTTCATCGTGGCAACCGGTAATGGGTAAGTGCTATATGTATTTAATATATTTATTCTTGTTTATGTATTTTAAATACACAGTGGGTGTATGTTGTTTATTGCAATGTTTATTGGGGGCAATTGTCCCCAATAAACATGCTATTCTGCCTTAACCCTTCATTGCCTTAGCGGCTATACGCTATGGTAATGAAGCAGCATTTCTGTATTTTAATAATATTGTGCGGGAGCAGGGGGCCCCCTGAGCTGAACCGCATTGGTTTGTGGCTCAGAGACCCCCTGCTCACTGTACACTATTGTACACTATTATTAAAAATACATTAATGTTGCTTCGTTACCGTAGCACATAGCCGCTAAGGTAAGGAATGATTGTGTATTGATATGGGTGTTTTATTTATACTGTAGATGTGCAGAGGGTCTCCGGAGCTGAACTGCTTTGGTTTTAGGTCCGGGGACCCCCTGCTTCCCGAGATACAGGCCCCTTTATGGGGTGCCGGTATCCCTCTGCTTTCTTTACATTCCGCGGTCACGTGATCGGGACATTTAAATGCAGAGGGATACCGGCACCTCATAACGGGGCCTGTATCTCGGGAAGCAGGGGGTCCCCGGACCTGAAACCAATGCAGTTCAGCTCCGGAGACCCGCCGGCACATCTACACTATCAGTAAAAATGTATTTTAAATAATTTTTAATGTGCTGATGTTTGCACCGAGAGAGCAGCGGATCTCTCTCTGCTGCAAACACAACTCGCCAGGGGACGGCTTCTCGGCAGCTTCTCGCCAGGCAGCCGTCTCGCCACCGGTTACTCGCCATTATTTCAAATGGTGGTGGCGCATTCATTCGCCAGGGATTCGGCCCTCCCTGCATACAGCGAGGTTAACACGCCAAAAACCTGGCGAATTGAAACCCTGGCGAATGCCATTTTTCGTCCCTTTCTGCATAGGCCCCTAGGAAAGAACACAAGGCGAACCAAAGAGCAGAGACATCCACTGGAATCATACGTCGGAGGGGAGAGAGACAATACTCAACGAAAATATACAATTTTATGTCCCGAATGACAAAAAAAGTGTGAGTGTGCATTCAGAGGAATTATTTTATACTGTATGTGCTTGTTGTATTAAAGTTTCTTTTACATATTGCGCTATTAGTCCCCTTTTCTCCTGTCTTTGCCAAGATTCAATCGTACCTGCACCTACAACTACAACCACCATTTTACTCACAATTGCCACATTACGAATGGGCTGCTGTTTATCTACTGTCTGCCAAACAACCACTCCCTCATCTTGTGTATACCTGTATCTTCTGAAGAACCTGGCTGTTTCCTTTAGAGGTTGAGTAGTTGTCACAGACTTTTAAAATTTTCTTTCCATTCTATATTTTATCTCATTTTATAGTTTTTATTTTATCATTGTATACTTTTAAGCATGGTCTTGTATTGACTTTATTGTGCTTGTTTTGGTATTGTTCAGCACTAGGTGGTGCTGCTGCATTAGTTTTGCCTGTGGGTAAGCATCTACCAGTTTTTCTTTCTCAGTATGGGAAGAAACACCAGAGGTGATGGAGTTCACCGACATCACATACTGACTTCCCCCAGAAACAACACTGCATGCCATCTCCTCATCCTCATCATTCGGACACCCATTCCCTGTGATCCTGGGACAAGTCCAGGTCCCGCACCAGAAGTACATCCGCATCCGGTCCTTGAATGGGTGTGTCGTTGTCATTGTCTTCGCCCGGGTGGTCCTCGGCACCGGAAGGCACCTGTATAGGCGTAGTGGAATCACTGGCAAGGCCGCTGGGAACCTCCACAATCGGGATGCACCTCCGCCGCTCAGGTTTCACGGTCACCATCATGATCACCAGACTCTGCTGTCTGGAGCTACTGGTAGGGGTCTGTTCATCTGCAGCATCAGTAGGGGCACTCAACACAGACCGAAACACCACGGAAGACCGCCGACAACTGAAACTAGATGAAGGTAAGGGCATTTCTGCAGGGGAGAGGTACCGGATCATGTCAGTGTCGTCAGCGGCAATCGCCAGGGCTCGGTCCGGCTCCTGCGCCTCTGACAACAGCGGTTCCTCCTCACCCCAGGCAGTCACCTCACCCGTTTGCTCTTGTGTTGGTTCTGGTTCCCTGACCGTCTCCGGTTCCTCTGCGGGGACCTGGTCTGGAACCATCGTGGAACATATATATATATATATATAAATATATATATACACACACACACATATATATATATATATATATATACACACATATATATATATATATATACACACATATATATATATATATATATACACACATATATATATATATATATATACACACATATATATATACACACAGTTAGGTCCGGAAATAATTGGACACTGACACAATTTTCATAATTTTGGCTCTGTACGCCACCACAATGGATTTGAAATGAAACAACCGAGATGCAAATGAAGTGCAGACTTTCAGCTTTAATTCAAGGGGTTGAACAAAAATATCATATGAAACGTTTAGGAATTGCAACCATTTTCATACACAATCCCCTTATTTCAGGGGCTCAAATGTATTTGGACAAATTAACACAATCATAAATAAAATGTTAATTTTTAATACTTTGTCGAGAATCCTTTGCAAGAGAGACAAAAACTGTATGGTGCTCAAACATGAGCCACTGGCTATATAGGCCCATGAGAACGTAAAATACTGTGTAATTTTCCTTGAAGCATCCCACTTACATGATCAGACCAGATCTCACAATAATAGTAGTCACACCAACTTCCACTATATTCCGAATAGCTGGAAAAAGTTCCACTTCTAAGTATGTGTGAACTCTCACTGGCTAGTGACCAGACATAGACATCGGTATGGGTAAGTGTGATGGTGTATAAAGTGAATTAACTCACATTTGTAGGGTCTTCAGTGGGATTTTCCTCCATAGGCGTGTGCTTCCTGTACTCCGCAGGATCCAGGCAAATGAATGAAGGAGAAGTGGAGCACTACTTACAACAGAAAAAAGAACTGCAGGAGAGTGGGTCCCAGGATAAAATTATTATTTAATGGATCAGTACTGTACATATGCCACAAAAAACCAATGACTGCTTGAAGTCTGGAACGCATGGACATCACAAAACGCTGGGTTTCTTCCTTTGTGATGCTTTGCCAGGCCTTTACTGCAGCTGTCTTCAGTTGTTGTTTGTTCGTGGGTCTTTCTGCCTTAAGTTTTTTGTCGTCAGCAAGTGAAATGCATGCTCGATCAGGTTGAGATCAGGTGATTGACTCGGCCATTGCAGAATATTCCACTTTGTCTTAAAAAACTCCTGGGTTGCTAGTGGCTGACTGGTCACATGATCTTCCACACAGAACTTTGCCTCTTTTGTCCTGAGTCAAATCTTCACGGATGGATCACAGGAGAATGGATCGATCAGCAACTACATCTAATACTGAGAACTGATTTATTAAAACAAAAACAACACGGGGCGTGGCTTGGAGCTCAGGCAAGATGGACGTGTAGAGCTTAAGCTCCCGGATAGCAAAACCACAAGCTTTATCCATCACAGGGCATCGTTGCTCTAATTACCAAAAAAGGCACAGTTATAGAGTGTAGTAGAGCTGGGGATCACTACAATCTGAGATTTGTACAAATCGGACTATATTTGTGGAAATTACCAACTTATGGGGCCTAGATGGTGTGGCCGCATGTAGACCTAGGCCTTGCAGTATCATACAGATAATCAGACATTCAATAAAGCCATAAAATCAGGCATCCAAACACAGATGCCAAGTACAACATATCTGACTCTATATCACAGCGCAGAAGTGTATAAGAAGAGAACTGAAAAACGTGAGTTGAAGTCTGTCCCTCTCCTCCTAACTGAGGCCTAGGAGAATAAACAGGCGAGCTGACACGCGGATCTGTCCCCCCGACCCCCCTTCAAACAATTAAATTGGAGCCTGGTCAGCCTCCTCCTGTCAACCCAAATTAGGAAAATCTCTCTCCCCGTGCCTGGGCACCCTTCCTCCCACGGGTCTCTCGGGTAATGCAGAGCTGTCAACCACCAAGTTTGTCTCCCTATCCCTGGGTGTCCTCCCTCCCGAGTGCTGCGGCTGCACCCAGTCCGAGTTTCACTCCCCCTGTCACTCGGCGCCCTTCTACCTACGGGTCTCCCGGGGCTGCGGAGCTGCGGGCTATCCTCACGTCTGGGCCTCGGTCCCCCTGTGCCGAATCGTCCTTCCTCACGAGTGCTGCAATCTGTCCCCCGCCTGGGTCTAAAATGGCTACCATTGCCCTTTGAGGGAGAGGGAGCCGAGTACCGGACATACCTTCCCCCTGCCGGAGATCCGTCAGGGCGCGCCTTCCTGCACCGCGGTCCTGTGCTCCCCCCTCCCTTCTGGCGTCCCTACTGTGAGGAGGGGACTGAGGCTACCGGCGGGGCTTGCGGATGTGGCGCGGGGCTCTGGTGCAGCTGGAGGCTAACTAAAATGGCCACCATTGAGCTGTAGCTGAGTGCTTCAGAGCGTGCCTTCCCGCTACCCCCCCTGCCTCCCTGTGCTTCTTTCCACCTGCCTGCACCGTCGCTGCGAGGAGGGGGGCTGAGCAAGTCTGCTGCCTGGACCGGAGCTGTCTGGCTCCTTGCGTTTCAGCCTGCGTCTCAACCAAATCCCAGATGGCTGCCGCAAGTTGGAATTAAAGGCACATCTCCCCCCAGGAATATAAAGAAATAAATAAACACTAAAAAATCAGCCTAATCCTAGCCCAGGGCTGCTGAGGCAGTAGAGTAAAAAACAAAAGCAGCTACACATGCCCCGGCCACTAGGCAATGTCTGCATAACCTCTGAAAACCCAAGCATAGATGCAATAAAGTGACTCGCATGCAGAGGAGCGACACAGCAGACACTGACACGGTTAAATGATTTTGCCCCATTGAAAATGTTCTAAAGAGGAGGCGCATACGCGATGGCAAGGAGTATGGTAGTATAGATTAAGTGCTCCGCGCCTCGCTCTGTTAAAAAAGCATACAAAAACCACAAAAATCGAGAATAAATAAATAGCACACACCTCCGCTGACGAGATACAAAGGATGTCAAAAAGAGGAACGAAATCTACAAGAAATAAGGGATTCCCAGATTACTTTGGGAGAACCCGGTTGAGCGGAGCGGGAGCAGAAATGGCGCCATTTCAAATGCTGGATCGGAGACGGAGCTCGATGGAGAGGAGGAAGAACAAGACACCCAAGCTCTGATACCGGTTCGGCAATGTGATTTCACAAGACTGTATAAAGACCTGAGAACGCTGTTGCAGGCCGAGATAAAAGAATTAAAAAAACAAGTGTCTGGACTAGGAGAAAGAACTGGAGTCCTGGAAACAAAAGTGGATCAGTCCATTAAAACAATGAAACGACAGTATAGAAAGACAGCAGACCTGCAAGAACAAATAAATGAACGTCGTGAAAGGCAGGAAGATGCTGAAAACCGAGATAGGCGAAATAACCTACAAATCAGAGGAGTTCCAGAGGCAGTCCTGGACTGCGATGAATACATCACCCGGTGGCTGGAAACACTGCTCCCTGACACCCAGAAGGACTATCTTGCAATGGACAGATGCCACAGGGCACTAAGGGCTAAACCGCTCCAGAATGAACAGTCAAGAGACATTGTGATCAGAATGCACCACTACCGGACGAAAGAAGCAGTGCTACACAAAACAAGACCCTTGCCGGTGGTGGAATTTGAAGGAGCCCGGTTAATAATATTTCAAGATCTGGCCCCAGTGACACTTACTAATAGAAGGAACCTATTACCAATCACCAAGGCCCTGAGGGAAAAGGGGGTCAGGTACAGGTGGACCTTTCCCTTTGGGTTACTCTTAACAAGAGGTGGTAAGGCTGTCATCATGAGGGAGATGGAAGAAGGGCCCTCCTTCATGCACAAACTGGGATTGGGGGAGGCCCCCACGACTGCAGATCCCGCAGAGCCGGTTCCAGACCCCATACTGCTGCGGCAGCCTTTATTCTAACAAATCACCGTTTTTTCCCTGGCTTGTACCTGGAATGCGACGCTCTTCACCTGGCGCATGCCGCGTTCATTTTGCGTTCCCAGCCATGGGTCATGCCCGGCTGACGCGCGGTTGATGGGTTTATTGATAATGGTTCGGATTTAATAGGCTGCAATGCTTCGCGTGTCCGCCAGATTGCAGATATTCATGAATTGTAATGCACATGCGCTTCAGTAATGTGTCGGCTTGCAGGTGTTTCGTTTAAAAAAGATACTGTACCACAGTGTGCCATTGTAACTTGGCCTTGAGACTGAAGGAAGAGGTTGCAAAAATGTATCAATTTAGGCTTTTCATATTAAAGAAAGACAAAGACCAGTTTCGGTTACAGTATTCTCCAGAGACCCGCCCGCCATGAGTGTTCAAGTGCAGCCCGTTTTCCAAAAACCCGACAGAAGTTACGCGTATTTGATATGGGCCGCGATTAATGCAACAGAGGATAAGATGGCAACAGTTGTTCAAATTTATCATTATTTTATCGAAAACTATGACTTTTACAAATTTTCGCCAACTCCTCATACGTGGAAGCGTGCAATAAGGAAAAGGTTATGTAGCGATCCCTGTTTTCATCGTATTGAGCCACAATTTGTTGGAGGGTATTGGTGTGTATCACCGGATTTTTCCGGTATCTATGATCATGAAGGCGGCAAAAGGCGAAGGGTCGTGTTAAAACCAACTAAGAAACGACAGTCTCTGCCAAGCAATGCACCAGCACCGGCTTCCAATGACGGTTCCGCCGTCAGTGACAACCCTGAGCCTGAGCCGGATTTCGCGTGCAGTTTTGATGAAGCTTGCATGTACCTAAGCAATTTCCAGCCTCACCAGCTGACTACAGGTGGACTAGTCCCGCTGCAAACTATCGACGTGGATGATCAAGAAAGCTGGACTGGCAGTGGACCGGCGCCGGCGCCAGCTGAATGGGAAATACTATGGTGAGTATTGTTGCCGTATTATTTTCTGTGTTTTTTTTTATTTTGACAATACTGTATAAATATCGGTGCGATTCCAAAGTCAAGCGCTTCTCCTGTAAGCAATATAATTGGCTGAGCGGCTTCTACAGTACTGTACTGCAGATACTGAACAATTGGTGGAACGCTAGGCGCATGCGCATGTGAACAGGAGAAAATTATTGGTGGGGCTGGCTGGGTACTTCTTTAGGGGGGTGACCATTACTGTACATTAAAACTTTTCTTTTTGTTTTTCCTCAGAAAAGAAAACGGCTAATGGGGGGATTTCGATGGATAATATCGCGTTGTGTGACAATGCCTGCACATTGCTGAATCGGATTTAAAACCCCACGTCTACAGTTTTTTTGCCCCTGTTCCGGCCGTACAGTATACTGTGTAATAAACCCGAAAAAAAAAACTATGCTTTTATTCTACATGTACAGTATCATTTACATTATGTGTGTTCTACAGTATACAGTGCCAGGTTCCTAACATCTATGGGCAAAATTAATTTTATTTCTAGGTGCCCTAGAACAGAAGTTCCCACGCCAATTGGCCGTGAACTTGACCGAGGCCCTAGTTCCCACACCAATTGCGCGATTACCCTGACTCCGTTCTGTTGCCACGAGAGGGTCGCTATTTGCCATGCAATCCTGCCTGAACTAGGACTACATGGTGACAGAATCTGAGCCCTCTAGGTTGAACAGGACCGGAGTTATGGGTTCCAAGTTTCTGCTCATTCTGACTTACAGTAGGCGTTTCAAAGCAGCCCGTCTTTCTCCGCCATTACGCTCAATGATAGGACCCTCCTTGCCAGCGTGACCCTTTCTCGTCGCCATTACTGGTCGGACCCTGTTGGGGTCAACTGAGGGGGTTCCTAACATCTAGGGGCAAAATGAATTTTATTTCTAGGTGCCCTAGAACAGAAGTTCCCACGCCAATTGCCCTAGTTCCCACGCCAATTGCGCGATCATTGCTCTTTTTTGACAATGTTGCCGATCTTGCGGCTTTGCGGTCTGGCAGTAAAAAAACAGTGCAGTAAGCCTCGACATTTGTTACACTGTCAAAGGCGCAAATGGAAACAATGTAAGACAAATCAACATGTTCTTTTATTGGTGGAGTCAGTACAAAAACATTTATTTACAAATACTGTACAATGTTGAAACATTTTAAGTGCACTGCAATTCAAAACATCAACAGGTGTATGGTTTACTGCTACAGTACAGTACATGTGTGAAAACATTTGTCAGTCAGTATGGTTTACAGTCACATGTTTTAAATACAATACATTCTTTAATATCTTTAAAATATAAATATATAAATATAATTTAAAATAATCCGTTCTGTGGGTCTGAGCGGGTTGAAATTTGCCTGGTCCTCATGCGGAAGGACCCTTGCCATAGTGGCCAAATATCAGCCTTCCACATCCCCCGGAACCGTAGATGCAAAAATACAGTTTAAAAGCACATTGCAAAAGCGGCTTTTTTCTGCCATGCAAGTCAATGGCAGAAACCTAAATTTTACCATTACCCTTACTCCGTTCTGTTGCCACTAGAGGGTCGCTATTTTCCATGCAATCCTGCCTGAACTAGGACTACATGGTGACCAAATCTGAGCCCTCTAGGTTGAACAGAACCGGAGTTATGGGTTTCAGGTTTCTGCTCATTCTGACTTAGCCGTTTCAAAGCAGCGCGGCTTTCTCCGCCATTACGGTCAATGATAGGACCCTCCTCGCCGGCGTGACCCTTTCTCGCCGCCATTACTGGTCCGACCCTGTTGGGGTCAAGTGAGGGGGTTCCTAACATCTATAGGCAAAATTTTATTTCTAGGTGCCCTAGAACAGAAGTTCCCACGCCAATTGCCCTAGTTCCAACGCCAATTGCGCGATCATTGCTCTTTTTTGACAATGTTGCCGATCTTGCGGCTTTGCGGTCTGGCAGTAAAAAAACAGTGCAGTAAGCCTCGACATTTGTTACACTGTCAAAGGAGCAAATGGAAACAATGTAAGACAAATCAACATGTTCTTTTATTGGTGGAGTCAGTACAAAAATATTTATTTACAAATACTGTACAATGTTGAAACATTTTAAGTGCACAGCAATTCAAAACATCGACAGTACAGTCCTAGAGGGCAGCAAACAGGGCAGGTTTTCAGGGCAACCTTGAAAACCGTGCCTGTTTTCGGCACCCAGGGACTGGAGTCGTGCATGTCCTGTGTAAAAAAACACACAACAACATCTCCTTTTTTTAAGTACAGCAGGTACTGTAGGGCAAAACATGTACAGTACAATACAGTTCAGCACAACAGTGTGGTCTCACTGAAAGTCCTCCAGATTGTCCATCCAGGGCCGATTCCTTGCATGGCGCAAAACGCCATTAATGCAGTCTCGAACGCCTTTCATTACAGGATCTGTAATTGGATAAAAGTGCCGTATTTCATCCAGAATGTTTTTCCTTAAATTGACAGGAAGCGCCTTTTTTACGCGATTCCCATGGTAGTTCACTTTGAAGGCCCAGTCGCAGTACAACGAGTAGGGAACATGGTGCTTAAAAATGAACAAGGCATACTTGTGGGGTACACCAGCACTCTTCACCCTATACTTCTCCCTGAGCTTCGGTGGCAGATCGCACAGGGTGATGTCGGGCACCGTATCGATGCGAGCGTGTGTAGGTCTTTTGGGAGCGGGCGTGCTTGAGGCAACGGGCGATGGTAGGTTGTCTGGGAGGAAGCTTTCCTCCAGTCGTGGTCGCCGTGTTGTCTCCTGGCGTGGTCTTTACGGGGTTGTCATGTCCTCCTCAACGGCATACATGTACACTACATCTTCTGGTGGAGGGGGTGCGCTTGGTGATGGAAGGGGGTCGAAGGTCCCATTCATCACATCCATGTCACCCCTGCTCCGGCGTCGGGGAAACAGGGGCATTAGCACCGAGCAAATAATGTATGCCCGCTATGTCAGCCTCTATCTTCTCCATCCATTGATCCATTTGTAGCGTCCTTTGCTCCACATTTAACATTGTCTCCAGAAGCAGATCTATCTTTGCTAGCACAAGAGAATTCCCGGGGAGATCCACACTTATCCCATTCAGCATCCGGTCTAACGAGCTGCTTCTTGTGCATGGCGTCTGGACATCTGGGGGGATGGGTGAAACGGAGGATGAGATGGGGGTTCCATGGACAGAAGCGGCATCGACATCGAGGAAGAGTGGAGGAGGAGACCTGTGGATACCCGGTAGAGGAGAAGCGGCAGCGTCGTCGAAGAGGGATGGAGAAAGTGACCTTTGGATTTCCGGGCAAGAAGCAGAGTCGTCCAAGAGCAAAGGAGACAGTGACCCGTGGAGTTCAGAGGCGGCAGCATCGTCGGATGGAACCGGAGAAGATGGGGGTGGAGAAGACGGGCTGAAGATTTCCGGGACAGCTACAGCAGAGTCGTCGAAGCATATGTGAGGAAGTGGTCTGTGGGTTCGATGGGTTGGCTCCCATTCATTTTGCGTCGAGAGTACATCACCGTATATCTTCT
Source organism: Ascaphus truei (assembly GCF_040206685.1). Classification (NCBI taxonomy): domain Eukaryota; kingdom Metazoa; phylum Chordata; class Amphibia; order Anura; family Ascaphidae; genus Ascaphus; species Ascaphus truei. Next base: position 703,987 of record NC_134499.1, read on the forward strand.
TCACATAATGAGGCTTACGTCTAAGAAAACCCTTAGCCTTTGGGGTCAGCAGAAGGTTTTCTTAATTGGCCTTAGCCTGTCGCTTTTGCCTTGGCGTGGAAACGGCAACCGCCTTTCGCTTTTTCAGCTTGACAGGCACGGCAGAGGCAAGAAGGTTCCTGCGTCTATAGAATCGGGGTTGCTCCATGGAAGCAGGTGGCACAATGCAGTATCTGGACAAGGGCAAGTTCAGATAAAGATTATCGAGTGGTGGGCTATGCAAAGTGTGTAACCTTTTATGCATGGCGACCAGGTACAGGTGTTGAAAGTGGGCGTACTCTAATGTGAGTCATTACCTTATAAATATACCATCCATTTTGTGTATTGACTGCACATAGAATACACATCGACTAAACATCGAATATACAGTGCATTCTTGTGTTTGTATTTCTTTCTACTCGCAGCAATGCCTGTTAAAAAGATTTCAAAGGAGCTCAGCATGCGAATTAAGGAGATGTACACGAGCGGACACCGAATTGCTACTATCCAGCGCTGGTTAGCTACCTCTGACCTCGTTGTGCCAGCAACCACCGTGAGCTATCATGCACACGGAAAAAACAGAGAATGCAAAAGGGCACCAAGGGTAACTAACGCGTAAGTATATTTATAAAACTTAACAAAAAAAATATAGAAAACTGTACGTACTGTACTGTTCATACAGTACAGTACATCTACAGTACAGTTCTGTATCTACTGTAATCCTGTTGTTATTTCTGTTGATTTATATTACAACATAGTTTGTATATTTATATTTATAGTACAACAGTATACATTTTTTGTATATTTCTATTTATCGTACAATGGTATATATAGGTTGTATATTTATATTTATATTACAACAGTATATATTTTTGGTATATTTATATTACAACATTATATTTATATACATTTTATATTGCTGCATATTAATAAAACAATATATTTTCTTTACATTGTAGGGAGACAACTCTTCTGGTGGACAAAATAAGTGAGGAGAATGATGAGAGGAGTGCATTAAGGGTTAAAGACACTCTGCAGGAAAAGCACAATCTGACTGTATCCGAGAGCAGCATAAAGAAGATGAGACGCAGCATTGGATGGAAATATGGACGTGTGAGGTTAGTACTGGACAGTACAGGAGGTACTGTAAAAGTGTTGTTTAGCAAACCGTACTGTACTGTACTGTGCCGCTAAATTTTTTTATTCCTTGTCATTACAGAGCGTACCCCATGATACGGGACGCAAACAAAATCAAAAGGGTGGTCCAGGCCCAGGCATGGATCGACAGTGGGGAGACTTTCCAGGAGTGCATCTTCACTGATGAGTCTACTGTGTCGCTGGAGAGATTTGCAAGCTTTGCATTCCACAAAAAAGGCAGAATATCTTTGAAGCCGCGGCCAAAACACCCTGTGAAGCTGCATGTGTGGGGTGCCATCTCTAGGCGTGGACCGGGTTGCATTGTCATCTTTGAAGGTAAAATTTATCAAATATAATGTCGCCTAATGCACTGTACTTTACTAGTGTTGCCATACTGTATGCACTGTACTGTACTATTGTGCAGTTTTTTGAGCACTTTTCTTTTCTTGCTATAGGAATCATGAATAAAGCTTTCTTCCAAGACAACATTGTGCCCGAAATAGTGCAATACATCACACGTGAGTTCCCCAATGGTCACCGCTTCTACCAGGACAACGATCCGAAGCACACCGCGTCAACGGCGCATATCCTTGAGCGCGGCATCAACTGGGTGAAGACGCCAGCGGAGTAAGTGCAGTAGACCGTGTCCCATTTTTGTTCCCCACTGTTTTTAGCTCTTAAACCAATTGTCCTTTTTTTCCAATGACAGATCGCCAGACTTCAATCCGATCGAAATGGTCTGGCATCAGCTGAAGGACCATATCCGGAAAGTGGCAAAACCCTCCAAAAAGGACGAGTTGTTGAAAGGCATAATGAGTTGTATTGTATTGTATGTCTTTATTTTTGGAACGATGTACTCACCGTGGAACGCTGCAATAAATATATAGACCATATTGCCACTGTGTTGCCCATTGTCATCGCGCGTAATGGGCAAGCATCAGGAAAGTAGTACTGTGCTGTAGTATTGTAAGTACAGTATGATACAGGTAAGTATGGCACAGATTTTTTCTTTCCAGAGAAAGCAGCACCAGCCACCTACAGTAGTTCTACACATCACACAATGCCATAATACAGTACGCACATACAGTACAGTACAGTAACTGCAGTAATTTTTTGTTTTCTTGTCGTTTCAGGAAAAAGGGTGGCCTGGGGGGAGGAGGGTTTTTGTGTCCAGTCTAATCTGTTTGTACAGTAAAATGTACAGTATATAAACAGCAGTAATGATGTACACAAAACCTCTCCTCTCTCAATGAACTACTGTACTGTAGACAGAATGAGGAAAAGATAAAGACGGGAAAAATAATATTACTATACAGTATACAGTATATATATATTATACAGTACATTACAGTATATATTATTAAATAATATTCTTATAAATGTGCATTATTCATGTTTCCCCATGTTTTACAAATGTTTTCTAAATGGTTATCCAATTTCAATCAGCCAAAAGAACTCAATAAAGACTGCATTATGTATTATTCATGATTATTTTTATATTTGTATTTTTTGGGTCCTGACAAAATAAAATAAATATTTATTCACTTTCCTGCTAATCATAATTATTGACAACAACCACACCCCCTCCCCGACAGTATAAGAATGAATGACAAAACAACATGAATCAGTTTTTTTACTCTCAATTCTCACAATGCTGTGCACATCAGATTTACATTTACAATTACATTTCAAATTCGAGAGGGGATTTTCCAAAGCGTTACCGTAAACAAATCCTCTAAGGGTTGGGGGGGGGGGGATGGTGTGATTACACGCAGGCGCACTGAGCTTTGTAGCTCGGCTATGGACGGATTAAGAACACAATGGCAATATTCAGAAGATTAACGACTCTGTGGAGACACAGGGTTGGTAGGGTAGGGTGACTCATGCGCTGTAAGCAGCAAGCTCCCATCTCTCAAAGGATTAGAGTACACGCAGGCGCAGTCAGCCGATTGACGCTTGGCTAGGGACGGATTAAAAACACAATGACTAAAGTAACTGCAGAAAATGAATGACTGTAATTTCAATAGACAGTTCATCATAATAATTTGATCAATAAACCCCCAAATACAACCCCCCAATACAGTACATAAAAAGCAAGTCACTTTAACTCCCTGTGCCTCAGGCACCCAAAACAAACAGTAGATTTTCTATATACAGTATATATATTATTAATTAATATTCATATAAATGTCCATTTTTCATGTATCTCCATGTTTTACAAATGTTTTGTAAATGTTTCTCCGATTTCAATCTGCCAGAAGAATTTAATAAAGGCTGCAGCATGTATTATTCATGATTATTTTTATATGTGTATTTTTTGGGTCCTGACAAAATAAATATTTATTCACTTTCCTGCCAATCATAATCATTGACAACAACCACCCCCCCCCGACAGTATAAGAATGAATGACAAAGCAACATGAATCAGTTAATGTTTTTTTTACTCTCAATTCTCACAATGCTGTGCACATCAGATTTACATTTCAAATTTGAGAGGGGATTTTCCAAAGCGTTACCGTAAACAAAGCCTCTAAGGGTTGGGGGGGGGGGATGGTGTGATTACACGCAGGCGCACTGAGCTTTGTAGCTCGGCTATGGACGGATTAAGAACACAATGGCAATATTCAGAAGATTAACGACTCTGTGGAGAGAGGGGGTTGGTAGGGTAGGGTGACTCATGCGCTGTAAGCAGCAAGCTCCCACCTCTAAAAGGATTAGAGTACACGTAGGCACAGTCAGCCGATTGACGCTTGGCTAGGGACGGATTAAAAACACAATGACTACAGTAACTGCAGAAAATGAGCAAAGCGTTGTTGTGTGTTTTTTTACACAGGACATGCACGACTCAAGTCCCTTAGGGCCGCAAACAGGCACGGTTTTCAAGGTTGCCCTGAAAACCTGCCCTGTTTGCTGCCCTCTAGGACTGTACTGGTGCAATTTCAACCCGCTCAGACCCACAGAACAGATTATTTTAAATTATATTTATATATTTATATTTGAAAGATATTAAAGAATGTATTGTATTTAAAACATGTGACTGTAAACCATACTGACTGACAAATGTTTTCACACATGTACTGTACTGTAGCAGTAAATCATACACCTGTTGATGTTTTGAATTGCTGTGCACTTAAAATTCATTTTGCCCCTAGATGTTAGGAACCCCCTCACTTGACCCCAACAGGGTCCGACCAGTAATGGCGACGAGAAAGGGTCACGCCGGCGAGGAAGGTCCTATCATTGAGCGTAATGGCGGAGAAAGCCGCGCTGCTTTGAAAAGTCTAAGTCAGAATGAGCAGAAACCTGGAACCCATAACTCCGGTTCTGATCAACCTAGAGGGCTCAGATTCGGTCACCATGTAGTCCTAGTTCAGGCAGGATTGCATGGCAAATAGCGACCCTCTCGTGGCAACAGAACGGAGTCAGGGTAATCGCGCAATTGGCGTGGGAACTAGGGCCTCGGTCAAGTTCACGGCCAATTGGCGTGGGAACTTCTGTTCTAGGGCACCTAGAAATAAAATTTTGCCCATAGATGTTAGGAACCCTCTCACTTGACCCCAACAGGGTCCGACCAGTAATGGCGACAAGAAAAGGTCACGCCGGCGAGGAAGGTCCTATCATTGACCGTAATGGCGGAGAAAGCCGTTTCAAACCAGCGCGGCTAAGTCAGAATGACTTAAAAATAAGGTGGAGGAAGGGTAGAAGGGTAGACCGAAAAGGAGTATGTATCCCAAATAAATTCTAGCCTACTGTAGCTTTATACCCTCTAACAGGGCAGGTAAGTATATGCAATGATACAGTGTATGGTTTCTAAATGTTTCTAAATGTTTGATACAGTGTGTAGCACTGAAAGGAGATACAATATTGCCAAAAGGGCAACTCAAACAATGTCATTAGCGAGGGTTCCCTTTACACTGCTACAGTACTGTACACGCCTATGCATTTCAACAATTTTCAAATGAGACATACAGTACAGTACCATACAGCAGCACAGCACGCAAATACATGCACTTTAAATATGCAATTTTGCAATTACTGCGTGCGCATGCACAGACTGTGTACTGACGTAGGTTGAACCGCAAAGGTATTAGACTTCAAAGACAACAGCTCGCAAACGCCCCCATGAGTTTTTACACGGCATTGCAGTATTGCAGACAGCGAGAATAAAATGCTTAAATCACGGGCGCGAAAATAACGCAATTCACTCCGGGCGAAAACGACACAAAACCGCACATAACTGGGATAATCTGAAATTCGCGGAGCTAGCCGAGTTAGAATAAAGGTTGTCGCCACTGTATGGTCACAAAGCTCCAAGTCTCCCAGAGCACAACGTGACAAAAGCTGACTGTGATAGCTCAAATTAGAGCTCAAAGTTCAAAGTTAAGCAGTACCGTGGTTAATCTGCTACAAAAGTTTAAAAAAGTTCCAATGGTTCCAAGAGAGATGAGAGTCACGTCAACACACCCAAAAGCAATGTTAAGAAACCGGCAAAGCGAGATCAACCACAACATATCGAAACCGTAAAAGGCGGATACATTCCCTGATAAAGATGGCTGTCAGTACTTTCTCCCTTGAAAACCTGGTCAGACAAACAAGATGGCGTAAGAGCAGGAGGCACCCTGGAACCACGGTGAAACGCAGAAGCCGGAAGGCACAGGGTGGCGGGAACCTGGGGAGAGCGCGCATACCTCCATCACGGTGAGAAGCAGGAACCAAAATGGCAGCAACCCGGAAAGACGTCATCACCCAGAAACGACAACGAGGGCGCCATCTTGGGAGGGGCACACAGCAGGAGCAGAGGCGGCACACACAGATGACGTCAGACAATGGGGAAGCCGCGGCCAGAGGACCCGAGAGATGGCGGAGAAGCGACGGAGATGGGGGAGACGCCAGGAGACAGTGACGAACAGCAAGGGGACAAGGGGGCACATTACGGGGCAGTAGGGGGAAGCAGATAGGAAGTAGTAGCAGGCTGCGAGATAGGACGGATGTAAAAGCGAGAGTAGAAAAGGGGGAGGAGAGCAAGCACAGAAGACCTAGCAGAAGGGAACGTAGCAGAAGGCAGAGGAGGAAAAAGGAAAAGAAGAGTAGCAGGGCAGAAGTCAAATAAGAAAGGGATCAGGGAAGTGACAGGCGGAGACGAGGAAGTTCTAAGGAAAGAGAAATTAAGGTAGAGACAAGCCGAGAACGCAGAAAGAAGAGGCAAGTTGAAGACAGAGTATAAGAAGGGATGGGATGATTAGGGAGGAAGGTAGGACTGAGCGGTATTGTATTGTATTGTATGTATAATATTGTATTGTATTGTATGTATAATATATATCTACTATATATTTGTGAAATCACTGTATGTCTGCGTCCCAAGGGTCAATCGCATTGGACCTTGGCCCTGTCACTCCAGCTCAGGCCATGCCCGCCCCCGCACACCTCTCATTGGCCTACGTCCAACACCAATGCCACACTGTCCCACCCCTCACTGACTCTCATTGGCCTGCGTCCAATGCCCGCCCCCGCACACCTCTCATTGGCCTGCGTCCCACCCCTCACTGACTCTCATTGGCCTGCGTCCAATGCCCGCCCCCGCACACCTCTCATTGGCCTGCGTCCCACCCCTCACTGACTCTCATTGGCCTGCGTCCAATGCCCGCCCCCGCACACCTCTCATTGGCCTGCGTCCCACCCCTCACTGACTCTCATTGGCCTGCGTCCAATGCCCGCCCCCGCACACCTCTCATTGGCCTGCGTCCAACACCAATGCCCTAATACAGTTTTTCCCAAACTGTGCGCCGCGGCGCCCTGGTGCGCCGCGGCTTGGCTAGAGGGGCGCCGCAATCAGGGCCGCCAGCAGCGGGAAACAAGGGCTGCTAGCTCATTTAAAAAAAAAAAAAAAAACCTCTGAGGGGAAGCAGAGGAGCGGTCACGTGACCGCTCCAATCCAATGGGACTGCAGCCTGCCCGGCATTGCAACTTCAGTGCCCGGCATTGCAACTACAAAGCCACCAAACAGCAGTGTGTGTGTGTGTGTGTGTGTGTGTGTGTGTGTGTGTGTGTGTTATATATATATATATATATGTATGTATGTATGTGGTGAGTGTGTGTGTGTGTGTGTGTGTGTGTGTGGTGTGTATATATATATATATATATATATATATATATATGTATATATGTGTGGTGTGTGTATATATGTGTGGTGTGTGTGTATATATATATATATATATATATATATATATGTGTGTGTGTGTGTGTGTGTGTGGTGTGTGTGTATATATATATATATATATATATATATATGTGTGATGTGAGTGTGTGTGTGGTGTATGTGTGGTGTATATATATATATATATATATATGTATATATGTGTGGTGTGTGTGTATATATGTGTGGTGTGTGTGTATATATATATATATATATATATATATTGTGACAAACGGCTTACTCCGGGGCTCCGTCGTTTGTCCGGGACTGTTTAGAACACGGTCTTTTAGGGTAGGTTAAATGATGAGGCGTCACGTACTGTTCCTTTAAACAGGCTATGCCTGGTTTATTCAGTCCCAGGCACTGAGACTGCCACAGTGCATACAACAGAAAACAGATCAAAACAAAAGCTGCTCACCTGAGCGATAACTTAACTTAGATATCCCTGACTCAGGGTTGGAAGTGGCTTTTCCACTTCCAACATCAAAACACGGTACTTTTGCAGTCTTACACAAATGAACAGAAAGATTGAACCTGTTTGGGGAAGAGGCTTCTCCCCTCTGTAGTTCAGCAGCCTTCCAGCCTCCTGGCTCTTGTGGGGAGACCAGAGCAAACAGGAAATCAGTCTTTCATACCTGATTCCTAATTAGCATGACAGGTGACAGAAATCAGGCAGCAGACAAACTCTGGTCTGGATCTCTCATCCCTCAGTTCCAGCGCTTGCCAAACTGTGGGATGGAGTGTATGTATTATAAGGCTGCACTCCCAGGCCAAACAGGATAGAAACTGTCTAGTATCCTGGGAGCCCTATATACGGAATTTATTACCATCCCCTGGTTTCTGTCACATATCCTCCCCCCCAGCTCAGACCTCGAGGGATGAGCGACCATGGATATTAGGGAGTGCATCCTTGACAACCCGTCAGCATTGCCATGTTTGTGCCCTGACCTGTGTTCCACAGAAAATTTAAAGGGTTGTAGGCTTAGGAACCACCTGGTCACTCTAGCATTCTTTTCCCTGTTTTGACACATCCAGGTAAGGGGTGCCTGATCTGTGACCAACCGGAATTTTCTCCCCAACAGGTAGTATTTGAGCGTCTCTACAGCCCACTTTATTGCGAGACACTCTTTCTCTACTATGGAGTAATTTTTCTCCTGGGGATTTAGTTTCCTACTTAAATAAAGGATGGGGTGCTCCTCACCTTGAGACTCCTGGGAGAGTACCGCCCCCAGCCCTACCTCAGATGCGTCGGTTTGGACTACGAACTCTTTGGAGAAGTCAGGTGTGACCAACACTGGTTGGGCACAGAGAGCTTCTTTCAGGCTTCTAAAGGCCTGTTCGGTTTCGGGGGACCACTTTACCATTAGCGGTCCTCTTGCTTTTGTGAGGTCAGTTAGTGGGGTTGCCTTAGTTGCAAAATTGGGAATAAACCTTCTATAGTACCCAATTAACCCCAAAAAGGTCCTTACTTGTTTTTTTGTAACTGGCCTTGGCCAATTTTGTATCGCCTCCACTTTGAGTGTTTGGGGTTTGAGTAAACCTCTGCCAATAGAATATCCCAGATACTTGGCCTCCTCCAGACCAATAGTGCATTTAGCGGGGTTAGCAGTTAGTCCAGCAGACCGGACTGCGTCAAGCACAGCTTGGACCTTTGGAAGGTGGGATTGCCAATCTTCACTATGGATTACCACATCATCCAGGTAGGCGGCAGCATACCGAGCATGTGGTTTTAAAATTTTATCCATCATTCTTTGGAATGTGGCGGGAGCTCCATGTAAGCCAAAAGGCAACACCTTATACTGAAAGAGGCCGTCTGGGGTTGAGAAGGCTGTCTTTTCTTTTGCCCTTTCTGTGAGGGGAACCTGCCAGTACCCTTTTATTAGGTCTAGGGTTGTGAGATATCGGGCTTTGCCCAGTCTCTCTACAAGTTCATCTACCCTGGGCATAGGATAAGTATCAAATTTTGACACCGCGTTTAGTTTCCGGTAGTCATTACAAAACCTTGTTGTACCATCTGGCTTTGGGACTAAGACTATAGGGCTGTTCCACCCACTTTGGGATTCCTCAATTACACCTAGTTTTAGCATTTTTTTAACCTCTAAACTTATAGCCTTTCTTTTGGCCTCTGGGATTCGGTACGGTTTAAGGTTAACTCGGACCCCCGGTTCACAGACTAGGTCATGTTCAATTACGCTAGTTCTACCTGGCCGTATAGAGAAGATTTCTTTGTTTCTTTTCACTAAATTCTGAACCTCTCGTTTCTGATGAACAGACAGGGTTTCAGCTATGCTAACCTCTGGGTCAGTTTCTTGATTCTCTGACGGACCTGGGGGTACTAGGGTTAACAAGACTTCTCTATCTTTCCAGGGCTTGAGTAGGTTTATATGGTAAATTTGCTCAGGTTTCCTCCTACCTGGCTGTCTTACCTTATAATTTACTTCTCCCACTCTTTCCAAGACCTCATATGGCCCATGCCATTTAGCAAGGAATTTACTCTCCACGGTGGGAACCAGAACTAGTACCCTATCACCTGGAGAAAAAATTCTGACCCTAGCACCCTTATTATATGTATTCCTCTGTGCTTCTTGAGCTTTCTCCATGTGTTCCCTCACTATGGGTAGGACTGCAGCAATGCGGTCCTGCATCTGGGCAACATGCTCTATTACACTTCTGTAAGGGGTAACCTCGTGTTCCCAAGTCTCTTTGGCTATATCCAGTAAGCCCCTTGGGTGTCGGCCATACAATAGTTCAAACGGGGAGAAGCCAGTGGATGATTGGGGAACTTCCCTAATGGCAAATAACAGGTACGGTAACAAACAATCCCAGTTTTTCCCATCTTTATCAACCGCCCGCCGTAACATGCTCTTTAAGGTTTTATTGAACCTTTCCACTAAACCATCTGTTTGTGGATGATAGACTGAGGTTCTGAGATGCTTGATTTTTAGGAGTTTACATAGCTCTTTCGTTACTTGGGACATAAATGGTGTTCCCTGGTCAGATAGAATCTCTTTAGGAATCCCGACCCGGGAAAACAGAACTACTAACTCTTTTGCTATGTTTTTAGCTGAGGTGCTACGTAGGGGAACTGCCTCCGGATATCGGGTGGCATAATCTAATATTACCAATATATGCTGATGTCCCCTAGCAGACTTTATTAGGGGTCCTACTAGATCCATAGCAATCCGGTCAAATGGTACCTCTATTATGGGAAGGGGTACCAATGGGCTGCGGTACGCCTTGAACGGGGCGGTGATCTGACATTCTGGGCATGAGGAACAATAATTCGTAATTTCTGCCAGAACCCCAGGCCAATAGAAGCTTCGGAGAACCTTTTCTTTTGTCTTTTCCACCCCTAGGTGTCCCCCCAATGGATGACTATGTGCGAGGTGTAATACTACGTTACGGAATGTCCGTGGTACCAACAATTGTTTAGTTGTAACTGATTTCCTTTTATCAACCCGATATACTAGGTCGTTCTCTACCTCGAAGTAGGGGTAAGCAAGTGACCTATCTGGTTGGCCAGGAGTACTATTCTGGTCCCGTATATTTCCCCTTGCTACCGCTAATGTGGGGTCCTCCCACTGGGCCTTCTTAAAACTCCCAGGACTGACCTCTAGGTCAGCGAGGGTCTTATCCGGTTCTGGGGTGGTAAGTGTCTGCTCAACATCTTGATTTGGGGTATTCCCTACCAAAGTAGTGATGGGGAAGGGAATTTTACAGCACTCCTCCTTTTCCCCCTTCTTATTTGGGCCCTCGTCAACCTCCATTTCTGAAAAAGGGAAAGGATTTGTTTCTTCTAATACTTCGTTATGGTCCGCTATTGAACTCTGGGCGATATTCTGAGCGGGGGACCACATTTTTAGAAAATGGGGAAAGTCGGTCCCTATTAACACATCATGTGCCAGTTTGGGTACAATACCCACCTTGAAATCTAAAGAACCAAACTCTGTTTCAAAAAAAACATCAACAGTGGAATATTCATGATTATCCCCATGTATACAACAAATTGCCACTCTTTGTGAACTGTTTCCCTGTTTCTTCTTAATGGGCAAGAGGTATTCGGACACTAGTGTGACCATGCTCCCAGAGTCAAGAAGTGCCCGAACCCTCTTACCATTAACCTTTACAAATGCCCACAGATGGTTATTCAAGGGGTCCTCTGGGCTAGGGCCCATACATTGGGACAACAGCGAATAAGGTTCCACGCTGTTGCATTGCATGGGCTCATCATTTAGTGGGCAGATTTTTGCTGTGTGGCCCCTCTCATGACAATTTACACATTTAGGTACATAGTCTGTGTCCTACTTAGAGCCTTTTCCCGGCTCCCCATGTTAGCTATTGCCCTTAGTGTGCGAACCACTGTTGCTGGTGCTGCGTGAAGGTGGTCGCCGCTCTTCAGCGCCCCTTAACCCCGGTACCCTTTTACCGTCTCTGGAAGAGTCCTGGAACCTCGGGTAGTGGGGTTGCTCCACGACTGTGGGTTGCGGGTGCTCTTCTGCTGCATTGTACCTTTCTACGAGGGCCACAAGCTCATCCGCATTGTGGGGGTCACTCCGACTGACCCAACGGCGTAAGGCAGAGGGAAGTTTCCTCAAGAACTGGTCCATGACCAACCGTTCCACGATGTGGCTGGCTGAGTTGATCTCGGGTTGTAGCCACTTCCGGGCGAGATGGATGAGGTCATACATCTGGCTTCGGGTGGCTTTATCCATCGTGAAGGACCATGCGTGAAACCTTTGGGCGCGAACAGCCGTGGTTACGCCGAGGCGGGCGAGGATCTCGAACTTCAATTTTGCATAGACGTTAGCTTCGGCTGGCTCTAGATCAAAGTAAGCCTTCTGGGGTTCGCCGCTTAGGAAGGGTGCGATTAGACCAGCCCACTCAGCTTCTGGCCATCCCTCTCTCTGTGCCGTGCGTTCAAACGTGAGAAGATAGGCTTCCACATCATCCGAGGGTCCCATCTTCTGAAGGTAGTGGCTTGCCCTGGTCATTTTCGGAACTGGGGCTGCCGCTGCCAGTGGAAGGTTACTGATAGTCCCCCTCAGGATCTCGAGTTCCTGCTGTAAGCCCTGAGCGAACCGCTGTTGCTCCTCTCTCAGCAAGCGGTTTGTCTCTTGCTGGTTTGCATTCGCGTTTTGCAGGGCTTCATTCGTCTGTTGCTGGTTTGCATTCGCCTGTTGCTGGTTGGCATTCGCCTGTTGCTGGTTGGCATTAATCTCTTGCTGGGCTATTAGCAGCTGTTGCTGGGCTGCATTCGTCTGCTGCTGGTTTGCATTAGTTTCTTGCTGGGCTATTAACAGCTGTTGCTGGGTTTCATTCGCGTCTTTCTGGGCAGCGACATTGCGTACCAGCGCACCCACCACGTCTTCCATCTTGTTTGCAGAGGATGAAAAAACTTTTTTTTTTTTTTTTTCAAAGTTCTTCAACCCGCAGACCCCCTAGTGCTCTGCCCGCATTCTCCACCATATGTGACAAACGGCTTACTCCGGGGCTTCGTCGTTTGTCCGGGACTGTTTAGAACACGGTCTTTTAGGGTAGGTTAAATGATGAGGCGTCACGTACTGTTCCTTTAAACAGGCTATGCCTGGTTTATTCAGTCCCAGGCACTGAGACTGCCACAGTGCATACAACAGAAAACAGATCAAAACAAAAGCTGCTCACCTGAGCGATAACTTAACTTAGATATCCCTGACTCAGGGTTGGAAGTGGCTTTTCCACTTCCAACATCAAAACACGGTACTTTTGCAGTCTTACACAAATGAACAGAAAGATTGAACCTGTTTGGGGAAGAGGCTTCTCCCCTCTGTAGTTCAGCAGCCTTCCAGCCTCCTGGCTCTTGTGGGGAGACCAGAGCAAACAGGAAATCAGTCTTTCATACCTGATTCCTAATTAGCATGACAGGTGACAGAAATCAGGCAGCAGACAAACTCTGGTCTGGATCTCTCATCCCTCAGTTCCAGCGCTTGCCAAACTGTGGGATGGAGTGTATGTATTATAAGGCTGCACTCCCAGGCCAAACAGGATAGAAACTGTCTAGTATCCTGGGAGCCCTATATACGGAATTTATTACCATCCCCTGGTTTCTGTCACAATATATATATATATATGTGTGTGTGTGTGTGTGTGTGTGGTGTGTGAATATATTTATCAAAGTTGCACAATGTTAATAATTTATTCTCACATGTCTTTTTTTTTTAAATGTTTAAAATATTATATAATATACACACACACACACACACACAGCTACCAAGTGACAAACACACACAGTGATACCCGCCTCCCAAGCGCGCTTGCTGTCGCCTCTGCCAGGACAGCAAAAAGCTCCTGGTAGAGCGAGCGGCAGCAAGCAAGAGCGAGCAGCAGCACCTAAGCGCTTGCTATGTCCCAGGCCGGAGGAACTATAGCCGCGTTGATTACAGATGCAGGGGCTTTGTGCATCTGTTCAGCCCGGCTCAGCGACGCTGAGCTGCCTACGCTGAGAGAGGGAGGCCCGGCGCTCACGCTGGAGGAGCAGCACCGGGAGACAGATGTCTCCCAGCAGCACGGCAGCGTCACCCCCCCCTCCCTCCCCGCAGCACACCGGCCCTCCCCCCACGTGGCACAGGCCCCCGCAGCACTGACCTCCCCCGTGCAGGGACCGGGCCGTTCAGCCATACCCTCCCCCACCCCCCCGTATCTGTGTGTATTTATTTGTGTGTGTGTGTGTATCTGCATCAGTGTGTGTGTATCTGTGTGTATTTATTTGTGTGTGTGTGTGTGTATTTATTTGTGTGTGTGTGTGTGTGTGTGTGTATTTATGTGTGTATTTATTTGTGTGTGTCTGAGAGAGAGAGTGAGGTCAGAGAGAGAGAGAGAGAGAGAGTGAGGTCAGAGAGAGAGAGAGAGAGTGAGGTCAGAGAGAGAGAGAGAGTGAGGTCATAGAGAGAGAGAGAGAGTGAGGTCATAGAGAGAGAGAGAGGGGGGGGTCAGAGAGAGAGTGAGGTCAGAGAGAGAGAGAGAGTGAGGTCAGAGAGAGAGAGAGAGAGAGAGTGAGGTCAGAGAGAGAGAGTGAGGTCAGAGAGAGAGAGAGTGAGGTCAGAGAGAGAGAGAGTGAGGTCAGAGAGAGAGAGAGTGAGGTCAGGGAGAGAGAGAGTGAGGTCTGAGAGAGAGTGAGGTCAGAGAGAGAGAGAGAGAGAGAGTGAGGTCAGAGAGAGAGAGAGTGAGGTCAGAGAGAGAGAGAGTGAGGTCAGAGAGAGAGAGAGAGTGAGGTCAGAGAGAGAGAGAGTGAGGTCAGAGAGAGAGAGAGAGAGAGAGAGAGAGAGTGAGGTCAGAGAGAGAGAGAGAGAGAGAGAGAGAGAGAGAGAGAGAGAGAGAGTGAGGTCAGAGAGAGAGAGTGAGGTCAGAGAGAGAGAGAGTGAGGTCAGAGAGAGAGAGAGTGAGGTCAGAGAGAGAGAGAGTAAGGTCAGAGAGAGAGAGAGTGTGAGGTCAGAGAGAGAGGGAGGTCAGAGAGAATGTGAGGTCAGAGAGAGTGTGAGGTCAGAGAGAGTGTGAGGTCAGAGAGAGAGAGAGAGAGTGTGAGGTCAGAGAGAGTGTGAGGTCAGAGAGAGAGAGAGAGAGAGGGAGGTCAGAGAGAATGTGAGGTCAGAGGTCAGAGAGAGAGAGAGTGTGAGGTCAGAGAGAGAGAGTGTGAGGTCAGAGAGAGAGAGTGTGAGGTCATAGAGAGAGAGTTCTGAGAGAGAGAGTTCTGAGAGAGAGAGTTCTGAGAGAGAGAGTGAGGAGAGAGAGTGAGGTCAGAGAGAGAGAGTGCGGTCAGAGAGAGGTCAGAGAGAGAGAGTGAGGTCAGAGAGAGTTAGAGTGTGTGAGAGAGAGTGAGAGTGTCTGAGAGAGACACCAACTGCGCACTGCAACTGTTAGGTATGTTTGTACACCTATGTATGTATGTACACCTTTGTTTTTACTTTGGGCGCCGCGTAAAAATCCTGATCGCCTTGGGGAGCCTTGAAAAAATTCTGATTGCCTTGGGGAGCCTTGAACCGAAAAAGTTTGGGAACCACTGCCCTAATACTTCCACACTGTCCCACCCCTCACTGAGTTTTGGGAACGCTTTGCTTTTGCAACACCTAATCCTCTAATCCTCAACCTGCTCTGGGGCCACGTTTCACAGCTATCAAAACCTTCACGTCTGCTACCACAGACTGCCGAATCAGGTACAGAATCTACACACAACGCACAAACACAGCACACAGACACACATTCACACAACACCAAACACTGCAGACTGCCTCTTCAAACCCCCCCTCCCCTCCACGCCACACATCTCCCTCCCGCAACCGGACCGCGAGGCCGCGGCCTCCACTCACACACCATGGCAACGATGTCCCTCCCCCTATCCCGCCACCTCACACAGTGTAGCTCCCGCGAACCGCACAGCACGCCTCATCTCCTGCACCTCACACAGCTCCCTACCGCAACCAGACCGCGAGGCCCCCTACCCCGCTACACCATGCCACCAATGTCCCTCCCCCTATCCCGCTACCTCACACAGTGTAGCTCCCGCTACACACCACTCCCTCCCGCTACACACCACTCCCTCCAGCTCCATTCCCTCCCCGGCGGGGGAACAGGCAGGCTGCCACGCGGCGCCTAAGATGGCGGACCCCCTTCCTCCCTCACGCTCCATTCCCTCCCGCTCCACTCCCTCCCGCTCCACTCACCATCCTCCCGCTCCATTCCCTCGCGCTCCACTCACCACTCCCTCCCGCTACACACCACTCCCTCCCGCTACACACCACTCCCTCCCGCTACACTCACCTCCCTCCCCGGAGTGGGAACAGGCTGCCACGCGGCGCGTAAGATGGCGGACCCCCTTCCTCCCTCGCGGCGCCGAGTGAGAAGATGGCGGCGGCCGGAAGTACAGGTAGGTGTCGCGTGTGTGTGTGTGTGTGTGTGACACTGCCCCCCCTCCTGTCCACTGCCCCCCCTCCTGTCCACTGTCCCCCTCCTGTCCACTGCCCCCCCTCCTCCTGTCCACTGCCCCCCCCCTCCTGTCCACAGCCCCCCCCTCCTGTCCAAAGCCCCACCCCTCCTGTCCACTGCCCCCCCTCTCCTGTCCACTGCCCCCCCTCTCCTGTCCACTGCCCCCCCCTCCTGTCCACTGCCCCCCCTCTCCTGTCCACTGCCCCCCCTCTCCTGTCCACTGCCCCCCCTCTCCTGTCCGCTGCCCCCCCTCTCCTGTCCGCTGCCCCCCCTCTCTTGTCCGCTGCCCCCCCTCTCCTGTCCGCTGCCCCCCCCTCCTGTCCACTGCCCCCCCCCTCCTGTCCACTGCCCCCCCCCCTCCTGTCCACTGCCCCCCCCCCTCCTGTCCACTGCCCCCCCCCTCCTGTCCACTGCTCCCCCCCTCCTGTCCACTGCCCCCCCCTCCTGTCCACTGCTCCCCCCCTCCTGTCCACTGTCCCCCCCTCCTGTCCACTGTCCACCCCCTCCTGTCCACTGTCCCCCCCTCCTGTCCACTGCCCCCCCTCCTGTCCACTGCCCCCCCCTCCTGTCCACTGCCCCCCCTCCTGTCCACTGCCCCCCCCCTCCTGTCCACTGCCCCCCCCCTCCTGTCCACTGCCCCCCCCCTCCTGTCCACTGCCCCCCCCCTCCTGTCCACTGCCCCCCCCCTCCTGTCCACTGCCCCCCACCCTCCTGTCCACTGCTCCCCCCCTCCTGTCCACTGTCCACCCCCTCCTGTCCACTGTCCACCCCCTCCTGTCCACTGTCCACTGCCCCCCCCTCCTGTCCACTGTCCACCCCCTCCTGTCCACTGTCCACTGCCCCCCCCTCCTGTCCACTGCCCCCCCTCCTGTCCACTGTCCACTGCCCCCCCCTCCTGTCCACTGTCCACCCCCTCCTGTCCACTGTCCACTGCCCCCCCCTCCTGTCCACTGCCCCCCCTCCTGTCCACTGCCCCCCCTCCTGTCCACTGCCCCCCCCTCCTGTCCACTGCCCCCCCCCCTCCTGTCCACTGCCCCCCCTCCTGTCCACTGCCCCCCCCCTCCTGTCCACTGCCCCCCCCCCCTCCTGTCCACTGCCCCCCCCTCCTGTCCACTGCCCCCCCACCTCCTGTCCACTGCCCCCCCTCCTGTCCACTGCCCCCCCTCCTGTCCACTGCCCCCCCCTCCTGTCCACTGCCCCCCCCCTCCTGTCCACTGCCCCCCCCCCTCCTGTCCACTGCCCCCCCCCCTCCTGTCCACTGCCCCCCCCCCTCCTGTCCACTGCCCCCCCCCCTCCTGTCCACTGCCCCCCCCCTCCTGTCCACTGCCCCCCCCCCCTCCTGTCCACTGCCCCCCCCTCCTGTCCACTGCCCCCCCTCCTGTCCACTGCCCCCCCTCCTGTCCACGGCATCCCCCTCCTGTCCACTGCCCCCCCTCCTGTCCACTGCCCCCCCCTCCTGTCCACTGCCCCCCCTCCTGTCCACTGCATCCCCCTCCTGTCCACTGCCCCCCCTTCCTGTCCACTGCCCCCCTTCCTGTCCACTGCCCCCCTTCCTGTCCACTGCCCCCCTTCCTGTCCACTGCCCCCCCTCCCCCCTTCCCACCGCCTCCCCTCCCCCTTCCCACCGCCTCCCCTCCCCCTTCCCACCGCCTCCCCTCCCCCATCCCACCGCCTCCCCTCCCCCTTCCCACCGCCTCCCCTCCCCCCATCCCACCGCCTCCCCTCCCCCTTCCCACCGCCTCCCCTCCCCTTCCCACCGCCTCCCCCCCCCCTTCCCACCGCCTCCCCCCCCCTTCCCACCGCCTCCCCTCCCCCTTCCCACCGCCCCCCCGCCCCCCCCTTCCCACCGCCCCCCCCCTTCCCACCGCCCCCCCCCCTTCCCACCGCCCCCCCCCTTCCCACCGCCCCTTCCCACCGCCCCCCCCCTTCCCACCGCCCCCCCCCTTCCCACCGCCCCTTCCCACCGCCCCCCCCCTTCCCACCACCCCTTCCCACCGCCCCCTTCCCACCGCCTCCCTTCCCACCGCCTCCCCACCCCCTTCCCACCGCCTCCCCACCGCCTCCCCCCCCCATTCCCACCGCCTCCCCCCTCCTTCCCACCGCCTCCCCCCTCCTTCCCACCGCCTCCCCCCCCTTCCCACCGCCTCCCCCCCCCTTCCCCCTCCGCTCCCCTTTCCCCCCCCTCCGCTCCCCTTTCCCCCCCCTCCGCTCCCCTTTCCCCCCCCTCCGCTCCCCTTTCCCCCCCCTCCGCTCCCCTTTCCCCCCCCTCCGCTCCCTTTTCCCCCCCCTCCGCTCCCCTTTCCCCCCCCTCCGCTCCCCTCCACCCCCCCTCCGCTCCCCTCCACCCCCCCCTCCCCTCCCCTCCACCCCTGCACCCCCCTCCCCTCCACCCCCGCACCCCCCTCCCCTCCACACCCCTCCCCTCCCACCCCCTCCCACCCCTTCCCCCCCTCCTCTAACCCTTCCCCCCCCCGCTCCTCTAACCCTTCCCCCCCCCGCTCCTCTAACCCTTCCCCCCCGCTCCTCTAACCCTCCCCCCCTCCTCTAACCCTTCCCCCCTCCTCTAACCCTTCCCCCCTCCTCTAACCCTTCCCCCCTCCTCCACCCCTTGCCCCCCTCCTCCACCCCTTGCCCCCCTCCTCCACCCCTTGCCCCCCTCCACCACCCCCTCCTCCCCTTCCCGCCGCCCTTCGCCTTCCTGCCCGCCTTACCGCCTCCCCACCCCCGCCACTGCCTTTCACCCGCCCTTACTCCGGCCGCCTCTGCCTTTCACCCACCGCCTCATAGCCGCTGCACGCACTCAACAGACACCCGCCACACTCGACACATACCTGCCGCCACACACACCTGCTGCCTCCCGCCCCTACGCACCGACATCACTGTCCCACCGCCTCACACCCTAGCAGGACCCCCACGCACAGACAGCACTCACAACCCACGTGCCACCCGCTGCCTCACACCCTAGCAGGACCCCCACTCACAGACAGCACTCACAACCCACGCGCCACCCGCCGCCTCACACCCTAGCAGGACCCCCACTCACAGACAGCACTCACAACCCACGCGCCACCCGCCGCCTCACACCCTAGCAGGACCCACACTCACAGACAGCACTCACAACCCACGCACCACCCGCCGCCTCACACCCTAGCAGGACCCCCACTCGCAGACAGCACTCACAACCCACGCGCCACCCGCCGCCTCACACCCTAGCAGGACACACGGCTCACATTTTTACATCACTTATGGCACCAAAATATACATTGTACTGTGGTGTGGTTACAATAAACCATTTTTATACAACATCGTATTACATTTTCTTCCATCTTTCTTTTCAATATTATTATCCAACCTTTACAACAAATACTCACCTATTGTTCCACAATTTATAAATAATACTACCTATTACGCATTTACATCCCGGGCAACGCCGGGTCTCTCAGCTAGTATATATATATATATATATATATATATATATATATATATATATATATATATATATATATATATTATATATTTATAAAAAAATGTTTTACCAGGAAGTAATACATTGAGAGTTACCTCTCGTTTTCAAGTATGTCCTGGGCATAGTTAATATGACAAATAATACATGGTTACAAATACAGTTACATAAATGAACAGGGTATACATTATATACAATACATTGCATGCACAGTTAGATAAGATGTATATTATAGGCTTATGTAACAGTATTATTTATATAGCACCATTAATGTACATAGCGCTTCACAGTAGTAATGCACATGGTAATCAAATAAATAACAGATAATATAAATAACAGATCATGGGAATAAGTGCTTTAGACATAAAAGTAACGTTAAGGAAGAGGAGTCCCTGCCCCGAGGAGCTTACAGTCTAATTGGTAGGTAGGGAGAACGTACAGAGACAGTAGGAGGGAGTTCTGGTAAGTGCGTCTGCAGGGGGCCAAGCTTTATGTATCATGTGTTCAGAATATCCACAGTGCTATTCATATGCTTCTTTAAGCAAGTGTGTCTTAAGGTGGGTCTTAAAGGTGGATAGAGAGGGTGCTAGTCGAGTACTGAGGGGAAGGGCATTCCAGAGGTGTGGGGCAGTCAGTGAAAAAGGTTTAAGGCGGGAGAGGGCTTTAGATACAAAGGGGGTAGAAAGAAGACATCCTTGAGAAGAACGCAAGAGTCTGGATGGTGCATAACGAGAAATTAGGGCTGAGATGTAAGGAGGGGCAGAAGAGTGTAAAGTTTAAAAGTGAGGAGAAGAATGGAGTGTGAGATGCGGGATTTGATCGGAAGCCAGGAGAGCGATTTCATGAGGGGAGATGCTGAGACAGATCTAGGAAAGAGTAGCGTGACTCTGGCAGCAGCGTTTAGGATAGATTGTAGGGGAGACAGGTGAGAGGCAGGAAGGCCGGACAGCAGGAGGTTACAGTAATCAAGACGGAAGAGAATGAGGGCCTGAGTCAGAGTTTTAGCAGTTGAGCAACAGAGGAAAGGGCGTATCTTTGTTATATTGCGGAGGAAAAAGCGACAGGTTTTAGAAATGTTTTGAATGTGAGGGGCAAATGTGAGAGAGGAGTCGAGTGTGACCCCTAGGCAGCGTGCTTGGGCTACTGGGTGAATGATCGTAGTTCCAACAGTAATGTGGAAGGAGGTAGTAGGGCCAGGTTTGGGAGGAAGTATGAGGAGCTCTGTTTTAACCATGTTGAGTTTAAGGTGGCGGAGGGCCATCCAGGATGATATAGCAGAGAGACATTTAGAAACTTTGGTTTGTACAGCAGGTGTAAGGTCGGGTGTTGAAAAGTATATTTGTGTGTCATCAGCATAGAGGTGATAATTAAACCCAAAAGATGTTATTAGGTCACCTAGAGTGTGTACAGAGAAAAGAGAAGAGGTCCCAGGACAGAGCCCTGGGGTACCCCCACAGAGAGATCAATAGAGGAAGAGGAGGTGTTAGCAGAAGAAGCACTGAAAGTATGATGGGAGAGGTAGGATGAGATCCAGGATAGAGCTTTGTTCCGAATACCAAGAGTATGGAGAATGTGAAGGAGAAGAGGGTGGTCCACGATGTCAAATGCTGCAGAGAGGTCGAGTAATATGAGCAGAGTGTAATGACCTCTGTCTTTGGCAGCATGGAGGTCGTCAGTTATTTTAGTGAGGGCTGTTTCCGTGGAATGAGCAGTGCGGAAGCCAGATTGTAGAGTGTCTAGGAGAGAATAGGTGTTGAGAAAATGGAGCAAGCGAGACAATACAAGACGTTCAAGGAGTTTAGAGGCAAAAGGCAGGAGGGAGTCAGGTCGATAGTTAGAAAGACAGGTAGGGTCAAGCTTGCTGTTTTTGAGTAATGGTATGACTGTTGCATGTTTGAAGGAGGATGAAAAGGTTCCAGAGCAGAGGGAGGAGTTAAAAATGTGTGTGAGCATCGGGATTATAGTAGGAGCAAGAGTTTTTAGGAGATGGGAGGGAATGGGGTCAAGAGGGCAAGTGGTAGAGGGAGAAGAGGCGATCAACAGCGACACATCCTCCTCTGAGACAGTGGAAAATGAGTCAAGGAAGGCAGGAGGAGAGTTAGGAAGAGGTGTAGGATGGGAGGAAGAAACAGAGGGGATGTTCTGATGTATGGATTCCACCTTTTCCTTAAAATAGTCAGCAAAGTCCTGAGCGGAGATGGAGGAAGGAGAGGCAGCTGAGGGTGGTTTGAGTAGAGTATCAAAGACAGAGAACAGTCGGAGTGGGTTAGACTTGTGCATGATGATTAGTGAAGAAAAGTAGGCTTGTTTAGCTTGCAAGAGGGCAGAGTTGAAACAGGATAGCATAAATTTGTAGTGAAGAAAGTCTGCGAGAGTATGAGATTTCCTCCAGAGGTGTTCAGAGGAACGAGTGTAGGAACGCAGCATGCGCGTGTGGGAATTTAGCCAGGGTCTAGGGTTAGAAGGGCGAAGGTGGCAGAGAGAAAGCGGGGCATGTAAATCAAGAGAGGAGGACAAGGCAGAGTTGTAGTTCCTGACCGGTTGTCAGGGTCTGTTGCAGAGCTGAGAGAGGAGACGGAGGAGTGTAAAGTGGACTCAAAGTCAGGTAAGTGAATAGAGTGCAGGTTTCTGCAGAACCGGGGGATAGATGGAAGTGGAGAAGGGGAGAAGCGAGATAGAGAGAATGAGATGAGGTGATGGTCAGAGAGAGGTAAAGGGGAAATGGAGAAATCAGAGAGAGAGAAGTTTTTAGTGAAAACCAGGTCTAAGTACTGACCATCCTTGTGGGTGCTGGCTGCAGTCCACTGTTGAAGGCCAAAAGAAGAGGTTAGAGAAAGAAAGCGGGAAGCCCAAGGGAGAGAGGGGTCATCAATGTGGCAATTGAAGTCCCCAAGGAGAAGAACAGGGGAGTCTCAGGAGAGAAAGAAAGAGAGCCAGGATTCAAAGTGAGAGAGAAAGGCAGAAGGGGGATGAGTAGAGGTAGGTGGGCGATAGATGACCGCCACAAGGACAGGGAGAGGAGAAAAGATCTGGACAGTGTGAACCTCAAAGGAGGGAAAAGCAAGAGAGGGGGGAATAGGAAGGTTTCGGTAACGGCAGAGAGAGGAGAGCAGTAGCCCCACGTCTCCACCCCTGCCATCAGGGCGCGGAGTGTGGGAGAAGGAAAGGCCACCGTAGGAGAGGGCAGCTTCCAGAGCAGAGTCAGACTGAGTGAGCCAGGTCTCAGTAATAGCAAAGAGAAGCAGGGAGTGAGAGAGAAAGAAGTCATGCACAGAGAGGAACTTGTTAGAGAGGGAGCGAGCATTCCAAAGGGCACAGGAGAAAGGGAGAAAGGAGGGAGGGTGGCAGGGCATGGGTATGTGGTTGGAGGGGTTAACACCAGAAGGAGTAGAAGTTGCATGTGGGAGGGGAGGATGAGAGCAAGTAGAAATAAGGCAGGGACCAGGATTGGGGGGGGATATCCCCAGAAGAAAGGAGGAGAAGCATGGATAGAAAGAGAATGTGTGAGGATGATTTGTAGGGGTGTGTTTTAGTGCAGGGTGTATAGCTGTGTGGTGACAGAGGGCGCAGGTAAGAAAGGAGTTCATGTGAACTGAGAAGTGGAGAAGGAAGGAGAGATGGAGATATATGAATAGAGTTTGAGACATGATGAGACTGGTGGAAGGAAGTGCATAATTTGAAAATAAGTGAGGTTACAGCAAATATAAAAAGTAAAGGCGGCATCACAGCAATAGTTAAGTGTTGAGATGTAGAAAAGAAAAAGATGGCGCTAAATGAGCTTGCAACAACGCAAGTAATGGTATTATTATCACTATACAAAAGGAATGACACTTGCTGCTGAGGTATATTGGAAGGGAGTCTTCAATTCCCATACGTATATAAAGAATAGATGACAGGAAAATATATTTCAGCACATGGGATCAATTTAAGGAGAGAACTTAATGTCTCAGAGGCCAAGGGATTCCAAATGAGGTCTCACTCTAGATGTGTGTGGTACAAACAGTGATTTAATAAAATAAAACAAAACAAAAACTTGATAAAACAATTATCCCAGCTGGGTGCAAAAAATTACACCAACACAAAAATGAATATTAAATTAAAAATAAAACATTCATCTTATACTAAGCTTCTAAAAGAACAGGCGCTTGTTACTCTGAAAAGCACCCCTTTTGTACATATATTTGCATGCATATATAACCATTTAAAATGTCTGCAATATTAGTGATGTCTGTGGTGAGCCTGTACTTCCTTCCTGGGGGAACAATGAAGACTATTAGATCCTCTTTGTAAACCCCTTGGTGTTGCAGACAGAACCCAATGCAGATCACTAAATATTTGCCTCCAAGGAAAAATCATATGAACATATTTTGTCAATGAAACCAATGAAGTCTAACTGATGGTATAGCAGTAAAAAAAAAAAATGTGGTGAAAAAGTAGTACTACTGAGCTTCTTCGTATAGAGCATGCTACAAAAATAAGAGATACGTTGGTGTACGTGGTGGTAAGGATAGTCAATCTTTATATTTCTGTACTTGTAGTATATATGGCTGGGTAAGAGGGAAGAGGTAGGAGAGCAGTGGAAACACAGATCCCTTAAAGAGATATCTTGTACACTGTTTGCAGCTCTCACAGAGTGAAAGAATGGGCTGCTGTGCATACACAGGTTAAGTTTGTGCAGGTGTTAACCCTTCACCTGGAGTGTTGCTGGCTCTTCACACAGAACTTTCCACAGTTGTATTTGATCTCTCAGCAGAGAGATATTTTGGCTCCACTCACCCGGTGCAGGCTGCAGTTAACTGTACTGAGTATCTGTGGGATACTACAGGTGGGAGCAGTTCCTCTCTGCTCCTTGTTGCCTCCGGCTTAAACGAGTGGTTTGCTGCACATGTCCTTAGGGTACTGCGACCCATCAGCTGTTCCACTTCCCCCTCTGCTGCCGTCCAGTGCAGTTCTCCGTCCGCAAGTGTCTTAGGCTAAGGCCCCGCTCCCAGAGTCAGCGCACCTGCGCTGCTGACAGGCGGTGCGCTGAGATACACAGACCGCGATCTGCGGTCTGTAGGGAGCGGGAGCCGGAGCGGGAGGTGGGAGGTTTGATCGGGAGGTGGGCGGGAGGTGGGCGGTTTGACAGGGAGGGGGGGCGTGGCTTGAGCGGAGGGACCCGCTACTCTCCCCCCTCCCTCCACGGACTCGGGCTGGAGCTGGAAGGTAAGTTTAAACACACACACGCAGGCACTCATTCATACACGCGCACACACACACAGGCAGGCACTCACGCACTCATACACACACACACGCGCGCACACACAGGCAGGCACTCACGCACTCATACACACACACACACACAGACAGAGGCAGGCACTCGGGCACACACACACAGACAGGCACTCACGCACTCAGACACATACACACACAGACAGGCACGCACTCAGACACACACACAGAGAAAGGCACTCACCTGCTTTCACTCCACACTCCTCCCCGCTCCCCGAAGCCTCTCCTGCTCCCGAAGCCTCCCCTCCCCATTGGCTCACAGCCACACACGTCACGCGTCAAAGCTAGAAAACACCATTCTCTGGTGTCTCCAGCGGCTGACGCGCGACAGCGTGTAGTCAGCTGTGCCGCCAGTGGGGACCGGGACCGGCTCGCGAGGATTCCCCTGCTGGTGGGGAACTCGCGACATTGCCGCCCGCGCCAACGAGCGCAGCGGGACCGAGGCCTTAGTGGTCACGTGATGCGCCTCCAAAAAGCGCTGCTGGCTTCGTGTCTCAGCGTTCTTGCGTCTTACGTCTGCATACTCCATCTCACATCTCTTACTCCAGCTATCCCCAGTCAATCGTGTGATATCCACAATGTTAGGAGTGTTGGCACAAAAAAAAAAAAAAAAAAATATGGAATAAAAATATCCTCTTTCTCACAGATATACCACTTCTTTGGCTGGTTGAAGATTTCAAGTGTTTGTATAGTTAACCCTACGCGTTTCTCCCATCAAGGGCTTCGTCAGGGGCTGTGTTTCTCTATGTCTAAATGACTCCTCTTTATAGGTGCCAGTTCCTGTACCCGCCCATGTTTCAGCAGGCTAAAGAGGATTAATTAGCCTGATTGGTAAACACAGTGCACACACATCATACATTATAATTTATCCAAAATAAGCATGGTGGCTATAAACTGCAATGTAACCAAAAAGATTTATAATAAAGGTATTGTTAACACCCTAAGAGGAGTTTCAAAAAGGTTTTCTTTTTATAGATTGGGGTTTGTTGAGGTTTATTTAAAGCTGCAGTTCAGTCTTTTTTTTTTTAATTTATTTTTTTACTTCAATAGTTTCAAGTGTGCAATCTCTAATTACCTAAAGAACTGTATAGCTGCCAGTCAATTCGTACTCCATGTATTGATAGGCGAAATTTGGTGACATAATTAGAGCTGGCATATGTTTATATTCTGCCTCTGTCACTCAGTGGAAGCTCATGTGCTAGAGGAGGGCAGTGCTGACAAAGGGGTGTGCCAGAGCTTGTGACAGGACATGAAGGGGCAGTGCCTTAGCAAATGGCTGTTAAAATAGAATACAAGAAAATTGGTCTTTCAAAGTTGTTTTTAAAAAAAAGAAAATGCTAAAAGTATTTTTTCTTACTACAGAACTGATTTATTAAAAAAAATACACATGCAGGATATTGACTGAACTGCAGCTTTAAAGGAAACCAAAACAAAAACCAAGTATACTGCTGCGGCACAGTTTATTCGAGCATTTGCCCGTTCTGTGCCGCAGCAGTAGCCTGGCGCGCGCCCGAGTGTGACGGGCGCGCGCCGAAGCAGCGGAAGAGCGCCCTCCGATCGGGGCGCTCTCCCTACCGCTGCCGGGTCCGCCGGGTCCCCCGGAACCCCCTGCCGCTGTCCCGCGATCGCGGGACACCAGGGCTCCCTCGGGGAGCCCCTGGACACGCGTGCAGGGGGCGCACGCTCCCGATGACGCGTGACCGCGCGTCTATGACGCGCGGCACGCCGAGGGGCGGCCACTAGCAAGCCGGGAGATTTCCCGGCTTGCGGTACCGACCACACTTCAATAAAGTGTGTCGGTAGTGTATATACAATTATGTATGTAGAACTCATTTTAGCATTTTAATTTAAAAATAGAGGTTATTTCAGATAGGGTGAAAATGTTTTTAGAATCATACATTCATGTCGTAATTTACATTGATCTTTCTTGAAGGAACAGAACAGGAAAGAAAAGGAGAAACAAGGAGAAAAAGAAAACCATATTAAAAGGATGCATAACGTGTATTTAATTCCCAAGATAATTGTGCATTGTGGTGTATTTATAGGAAGGAATTCAAATCTATCTCAATATTGTGTCCCAATGGAGTTAATGTCTTTAGTGTATAGATCCAGTGGGTTTCACGTTGAGATATTTTTTTGATATAATCTCCTCCTCTTTTTGTACTAATTCTATCCCACAAAATAACAAATCTTTAGGATTGCATTGGTGCACCCTTTTATAATGATTGGACAGACTGTGTGTCTCTATCCCTTTTTCAATGTTTCGCACCTGCTCTGCCAATCGTATTTTGAGTGACCTTTTTGTGCGACCAATGTATTGGGTCCCACACCCACATGCTATAAGATAGACCACCCTACAATATTACAAGATATGTTTTCCTTAATCTTATATGTTTCTCCTGTTGTTTTAGAGACAAATTCTTTTACTTGGCTTGGCTGTGACGTATTGCACCGACATGCTTTGCATGTGGTGCATCTGAAAAAACCCATATTATTTCGACTTAACCATGTGTCTTCTCTTTCCTTTTTTAGGAAACTGGGTACCAAATGTTGCCTGAGATCTCGTGCCTTTGAAAAGATTACTTTCGGCCTATCCGTAAGGATTGGTTCAAGAATTTTGTCTCCTTCCAGAATATGCCAGTGCTTTCTCAGAACCTGTTCAACCTGTCTGGATTTGCTACTATATGGTGTAATAAAAGGAATGAAAGAAGCTGAATTATTTATTGTTTGGTGTTCTTTTTCTCTAAATAAGAGCATACTAGATCTATCTGTTTGGGAGACCTTCTGAAGTGCTCCCTCTACTATATGTTTGTTATATTTGCGTTCTATACATTTTTCACTGAGAGAGGATGATTGTACAAGGAAGTCACTGTTTCTAGAGCAGTTACGCTTTAGTCTTCTAAATTCCCCATAAGGGATATGATCAAATCATTGTTGCTTATGTTCGCTGGTTGATAGCAAATAATTATTGCAGCTAACAGGTTTGAAGTGGGTTTTTGTGTGTATGTTCCCATCCTCAATCATTATTAGTAAGTCCAAAAATTCTATATTAGTTTTGCTGTGAGTATGGGTAAAATATAAATTAACATGATCGTTGTTAATATGTTCAAAAAACTCAACCAGGGCTTCTTCAGGCCCCTTCCAAATGATAACCACATCGTCAATATATCTACGCCAGAGCACAAGATTCGCGCCGAAGGTATTATTAGACCATACAAAATGGTCTTCCCACCAACCCATAAAAAGGTTGGCATAACTCAGCGCGAATCTTGAGCCCATGGCTGTACCTCTTATTTGCAGATAGTACTCGTCGTTGAACCAGAAGGAATTGTGTCCCCGGATGAATCTAATACCATCAATAAGAAATTTAATTTGAGATTCTTTGAGGTCGCCATATTTCTCCAATCCATATTTGATGGCGTCACATCCCTGCACATGATCAATACATGGATGTGACGTCACAGGTAGCCAATATGTAGCCATCCTCCTACTCTATTTCTCCTAAAATTTGTAGTACTTGTGTGGTGTCACGTAAAAAGGATGGCAGTTTGATCCACCTCATTAGTTGGCAAGAAATCGTTAAGATCCAAATTGACCCCTTTGGTGCTAGCAGGGTCTGCACTGCTTTGCAAGACTTTGCAGCTGGTCCTTTTGATAGTAAAAGGGTTAATATCAAAGTATAAGTGGTTTCAGGTTTAGAGAAACTGGGAGGCTGGAATTTCCCCACCCCATTTGTATGTATTTGGCTGATCTTAAAAACAGCGTAATCACGGGGCGTGTCTATGACGGTATCCAGGAAGGTCGGCTGAAGGAAGAGCTCCAGAGACCCTTCCGACTAAACCCTAATTTGCAGAAGTTTTAGCCCACCAAAAAACTTCAAAAAACCCATAAACCAACCCCCGAACCTGTCAGGATGACATCTAAGGGGAAAAACCCCTCAACTCAGGAGTGGGTAACTTCTTTACGCCCGCAAAGCGGCCCGCTGAGGCGGGGAATAAGAGGCAAGATGGCCCCCAGGCCTCAGGCCAGAAAAGCAAACAAGGCCCCCACGACCCACCGAGCCCCGCTGAGGCCACCCCACTCGTGGACAGAGGCATTACTAAAGAATATTTAGAGGGTTTACTCACTAAACTCCAACGGTCCCTGCAATCCAATCTAAAAGAGGCTGTGGCAAAGAAATCAGGCAGGACATCCACGGCCTGCAGGAAAGAACAACCACACTGGAGACTAAGCTAGATGAGGCTGCGCACCACCAAACTGAAGCAGACGAAGAAATAATTCGCCTGGGCCATGAGATTAATGCCTTAAAGGATAATCAGGAAGACCAGGAGAACAGGGATCGCCGCCAAAATGTATGCATCCGCGGTATCCCATAGACCGTACTGCCCTCGCACCTGCGGGAATACCTGTCTGACTTTTTCCTCCTCCTCTGCCCCGAGCTTGAGCCGCAGGACCTGGAAATGGACAGGGCGCACCGGGCCCTGGGCCCCCGCTCTGAGGACCCTAACCGCCGGCGGGACGCGATCGTGCGCCTACACAGTTACACAGCTAAGGAAAAGCTGATTACTGCAAACAGAGGGAAGAGCACGATCGCGTTCAGAGGTGAGCAGCTGCAGATTTATAATGATCTGTCCAAGCGGACCGTGGACCGTCGCAAGGCCATCCGCCCCCTCCTCCGTGAGAAGGGGATTTCCTACAAATGGGGGTTCCCCTTCAAGCTAGTGGTCCCCCATAAGGGCAAATTCCTTACCCTGCGCCATCCAGAGGACATGGAGCACCTGGCCAAAGTCCTGGGACTCCCGCTGGAGCCCTTCCAGCCGGAACACCGCCCGGATGGCCGGCCACGAGACAGGGACAGAGATGATATCCCCGTTCGAGCCTCAGAGAGGATTGCGGAACAAAGACAGTCCCGGGACAAATAGAGGACTATCCTGCACAAACCTCGGCCCGCATTAGAAGAGCCCCTCACGCACACACCACAATAGCAAGCACAACAACACCTACAGGGAAATTATGTACCCCCCCAAAATGGCGACGGGATCCCTCTTACCTCCACACGTGGCCATCCCTCTCCCCGACGATTGCTGCAGCTCACGACCGGTTACGGAGGCAGCATTACACCACAGCCGCCTCAAGGACACCACAGCAAGCGCGGGATCCCACGAGGCTGACTCTGGTGCCTCGCGGAGGGTCCTGGCTCGTATAGCCTCCAACCCCAAGGAGCCCTCAAGATGGCGACGGGTGAGGCCATTTCTCCCCTCGTGGAGCTCCTTCACCCTGCAGCTACCTGGGGTCCTCCACAAGATGGTGGCCGAGGAGGACCCGCACCAACGAGTCGCTCCACAACGCCCTAGACGAGCACCGGCTGACGTCATCGGAAGGCGCAGTGGGTTCCCGCCTGCGACGTGGGACGAACCAGAGCGGATCTATGGTGGCCCACGAGGAACATCCGGCCCCACTCGGCACCCAACTACTGGCCGCTCCCCCTCAGCCTACGCTTGGCCCCACGTACCCGAGCCTAGCCCCCCCTGCACTCCCCATGCCGGCGGCGCCCGGTCCCCTGGCTTCCTCCCCCCCACGCAGACCCCCGATCAGCGCATACCTGGGATGGCCCCCCACAGACGCCCAGCGGAGGCCTGAACAGGTTCAGATGCAGCGCCCCGGGGCGCTCCCCACCGGGTGACTCCACACTGTGGCACACTGCTCTTGGTGCGGCCCCTGCCCACCTCCCCCTCCCCTCTCTCCCTTCAGGCCCCCCTTGCCTCCCCCCCTTCCCCCTCACACGCAGACCTCCCCCTCTCCTCCCATCTCCCCCTCCCCCGCCTTCCTGGCCTCCCCTCCTCCCCCCCCTCTGCCTTCCCATTCCCCCCCCCTCCTATGAAAGTCCCCCTACCTAGGCAAGGAGCACTCCCAGGTTGACTCACCCTGGATCTCACCGGCCCTCCAGGGCCCAACAGAGACACTGGACCTCCAGCCACACTGTATAGGAATGATTTATGTCTATGTGGCCTAAAGGTGCATGCATTGTGTTCACCCCCCCCCCCCATTCTCCCCCCCCGCCATCTCCCCCCCCTCCATCTCCCCCCCCTCCCCTGCCCCCACAAACTCCCCCCTACCACTACCTTCCCCCCCCTCCCTCCTTCACCCCCTCCCCCTCCCCCTTTACCCCCCCCCCTGCACCCCAATCTCCCCCCCCGCCCCCCCCTCCCCCACCCACGGATCGTTCTCCTGTCAAGTCACAGGTGACTATCGCCGCTCCAAGGCAGCTTAGGAGTGGATTGCTTTAGTACAGTATTGTATGTAACCAATCTGTCTAGTATTGTACAGTATGCACACAGCTTATCAAATACGAGGTACAATGTTGGTTTTGAACGCTATGCTTACGATATGTCAGAACTGTTCTCCCCCCCCTCTACCCCTTGTCTCCCCCCCCAACCCACTCCCTCCCCCCATATCACCCACCTTTTTCTTTTTCTTTTCTTTTTTTCCTTTTCCTCCCACACCCTCACCCAATTCCTCCCCCCCACACCCCTCCCCCCCTCTCTTTCCCCTCTTCTCACCCCAAGAACCACTGCACGGAGGGGATGCTCCCGAATCTCACCGCCCCAGGAGTGCCCAAGAAACCACAGGTTCATGCTACCCTTATAGTCACCTAACCAAGCGGTCAAGGTACACACTAGGAGCACCTGAAAATACAATATAGAAGCCAGGTATACATTATCCAGACCTTTTCCAGAAGCGGCCCCCTACTCAGCCTACCCCTGAACCCCCCGCCCGCCCGCCTCCCCCCCACCGCCCACCCTCAGTACTGAGCAGCCTGGCACCTGCCCTCTCCCCTTCCAACTCCCCACATTGCCCATACAGGAGAGAATCCCAATCATCTGGGTCACCCACGGACCACATGTCCTGGCTGTAACCCCCATTAGCTAAGGGTCTCTACTCGGCCCACTCTTGCTGGAGACAGTCGTTGGACCCGCCCCCCTAGGGTCTTAAACCACCCCAACCGGTCTATAAACCAGACCGGTCTCAAACTTTACAGACCCCAATAGGGTCTATTTTCCCTCTTTTCTACCTCCGCTGATCCTATCCCAGCGGTTCCCCTCCCACCCTACCCCCCGTCCCATTTGGCTGTCCAGCTATCATCTTAACTCAGAGTTTACAAATAGTTAACGTTCATTCCAAACAGAATGTCACGCCAACAAGCTCTAAAGTTTATTTCCCTAAATGTCAAGGGCCTCCACAACACCAGAAAAAGACGCCTGGCCCTACAGGAGCTTAAGAGGTTGGGAGGCGATGTTGTTTTCCTCCAGGAGACACATTTCACATCTCGGGAGCCACCCAAAACATTCCAGCATGTGTATCCGATGAGCTACTTTGCCTCATATAGTAGTAAACGCAGAGGGGTCGCCATTCTGATTCGTCAGGGCACCCCATTTAATCTTACTAAAATCCAGGCAGATCCAGAGGGAAGATTTATTGTGGTCTACGGTTCGCTCTCAGGCTCGGCAATCGCCCTTATTAACCTATATGCCCCAAACGAGAACCAGACAGAATTCTTAAAAACAGTTCTGGCAGAAATTGACCCCCAATACCTATCATCGCTACTTATTGCAGGCGATCTAAATATGGCTCTCAACCCTAAAGAAGATAAATCGAGCCTCCCAGGGCGACAACAATCCACCCAGTCACAAAGACTGGGGAAAAAATTCAAGGACATAATGGGGGACTTTTCACTTTTAGACATTTGGAGAACACAACACCAGGGGCAAAGGGATTATACCTTTTACTCGGCCCCTCACCAGACATATTCCCGTATAGACTACTTTCTTGCTACCAATAACATTCTAGAGGCCGCCCTAGACACTGACATCGGCCCAATCACATGGTCAGATCATGCTCCCATCACCCTGACCCTATCCATCCCATTCGTGAAAACAACCTCGTATTCCTGGAGACTGAACGACTCCCTACTGAATCACTCGGAGACAGTACGGGAGATCAAAAAATCCCTTAAGGAATATTTCCGGATAAATATAGGCACTGTTGCCTCTCCAGCGAGCCTGTGGGAAGCCCATAAGGCGACAATCAGAGGACATTTCATCTCGATTGCCTCCCATAGGAAAAAAACTATATTTAAACAAACCAAAGAGCTAACAGACAAAATAATAAGTTTAGAACAACAGCATAAAAATAACCCTTCCCGGAAAATTTATAAACAGTTGACTTCTACCAGAAGCGACTTAAGAATAATTCAAATGGACAAAGTTGAAAAAGCTCTTAAATGGACGGGTCAGAGGTATTACGATAAAGGGAACAAGGCCGACAGACTTCTTGCTAGCAAGTTACGAGGCATACACAAAAGATCGCAAATAACGGCGATTTGGAATAAAGCTGGGGAACTCTTATACAATGAAAAAAAAATAGCAGAGGAATTCACTAAATTTTACTCTAAATTATATAACCTAAGGGCTCACTCTGCTAGCCCAGATCCGAAGGAGCTATCGGCTACCATTGATTACCTAGCTGACTGCGACCTCCCCTCATTAACAGAGGAGGAACTCCTTCTCCTGAACGCCAAAATAACGGCGGAAGAACTAGAATGGGCCGTTAAGGCCTCCAAAATTTCTAAAGCACCGGGCCCTGATGGTTTCACAAATGCCTACTATAAGAAGTTTCTCCCCACCCTGTCCACCCACCTTTTACAATTGTTCAACTCATTTTTAGAAGGATGTCCTATCCCATCTTCAATGTCGTCCGCCAAGTTGGCCATAATCCTTAAAGAAGGGAAGGACCCCACACAATGCGGTAGCTATAGACCAATCTCACTGTTGAACAATGATCTAAAATGATATAGCAAAATATTGGCGAACAGACTTAATCCAATTCTCCCGAGACTAGTACACATGGACCAGGTCGGGTTTGTCCTGGGCCACCAGGCCTCAGACAATACCCGTAAAATCATTAACCTAGTTGACCATGCCCACCTTACAGACTCACAAGCTATGTTACTAAGCTTAGATGCAGAGAAGGCATTTGACAGAATTGACTGGCTGTTCCTAGATCAAACATGAAAAAAATTCGGATTCAGGGACTCCTTTCTTAAGGGGGTCCAGGCGCTTTACCAAACTCCATCCGCATCAGTTAGACTATCAGGTGGAGGAGCGGAACAAATTCACATTCGAAATGGTACCCGACAGGGTTGCCCCCTCTCCCCTCTTCTCTTCGCTCTCACGATTGAACCACTGGCGGCCAAAATAAGACAAAACCCAAACATCCAGGGTATTCCCATGGCCACCGAACAATACAAAATTTCCCTATTCGCTGACGATATTATCCTGACCTTGACCAGACCTCTCACTTCCCTCCCCAACCTCCAGATGGAACTGGCGGAGTTTGGAAAGGTATCAGGGTATAAAATAAACAGCGACAAATCTGAGGCCCTAAATATTAGTCTTCCCGAACCCACAGTCAAACTCCTTAAGCTAAATTTCAACTACCGATGGTGCCCCTCATGCATTACGTATCTGGGAATTAATGTATCTAGGCACTATCGGGACCTATATAGGGATAACTACCCGAAACTATGGGACCAGATCAAAAGGGATCTAGATCGGTGGGAAGGTTACCAGATCTCATGGATTGGGAGGATGATCTCTACCAAAATGAATATACTCCCAAGAATGTTGTGCCTATTCCAGACGCTCCCAATCCAGGTCCCGGCCGCCGATCTAAAATATATACAGAATAGACTCCTCCACTTCATTTGGCAGGGTAAGAGGCCCAGGGTAGCCAGATCAGTCCTGATGACCACGAGATCCAGAGGAGGGATGGGGATACCTGACCTATACAAATACTATCTAGCCGCCCAGCTCAGGCAGGTAGTAATGTGGAACTCAGACCCGACCCGATGTTGCTGGGTGGGAATGGAAACTCGGTGTGCCAAACTGCCTTCTCTGCAAGCCTGCCTCTGGAGCCTGAACAGAGGAGATGGCCACTTACACAATCTTAAGCTACAGGCCTCACGATTCACGTGGGACACCTGGTCCAGATGCAAACTTAAATTTAACCTCACATCCACAAACTCACAACTCACCCCCCTCGTTAATAACCCTAAATTCCCTCCAGGATGCGGATCTAAGCTGTTCGCCCACTTTCACACACGGGGTATAGAGGCGATTGCCGACGTACTGAGCCTAGGGAAGCTCCTGAGCTACCATGAACTGAGGAACAAATTTAAAATTACAAAATTGGACACCTTTAAATATCTACAAATTAGAAATTTTGTTAGAACTACTTGCCCTCATCCAGAATACCCCACTCTCACTTCGTTTGAACTCCTGTGCGAGGACAAGTCTCACCAGAAGGGACTTATCTCTGATATATATAATATCCTAATGCGCTCAACGTCCCCAACACAGCACGACTACATGCTGCGATGGTCAGCTGATCTAAACGTTAATATAGAAAGAGAGACTTGGGAGGAAATCTGGCAGGCAGCCTCAGAAACTTCCCTTTGCACCACAATTAAGGAAAACATCTATAAAATCATGTTTGGCTGGTATCTTACCCCAGCACGATTAAACCAGATCTACCCTCTGGCATCAGACCATTGTTGGAGAGGCTGTGGTAATAGAGGGGACATGGTCCACATCTGGTGGACCTGTCCAGAAATTGTGAAATACTGGGCCAAGGTCCAAATTCTTTTAAAAGAGGTCACCGGCCTAGAAATTCCTATTGAACCACTGACCTTCCAGTTGGCTGCACCCATGCCGAATATAGTTCGGCCCACCAGGAAATTAATATCCTTCATTCTCACTGCGGCGAGATGCTGTATTGCGGCGGTTCCACTTTACCAGAGCGCCCCGACCAGCACAGGGGGGTGGGAGTCTAACTCCCACCCCATAAGGGAAAAAAAAAAAAAAAAAAAACTCGTACGAATTTCATCAGCAACACCCTATCAGCCAAGTAGGACGACAACACCCTCCCCTCCCCATCCCCCCCCTCACCCCTCCCTCACACCCCCTCAACTACCCCACCACCCTCCTTCCTTACCTTCTCTCTATGAAGGCTCCCCCCCTCTTTTCTGGACAACTTAGGTTGCCTTTCTTTCCCCCCCTTTAAAAAATATGTTTTGGAAAATGTTAGGCAACAAAATATGTCAGAAACGTTGTATTCTCTAAAAATGCCTAATAAAAACATTGAAAAAAAAAAAAAAACAACGTAATCACAATCATTACAAACACATGTGCATGTTTTAAGTCAACATATAAAAATATCTTGTCAATAACTTTTTTTTTAAATAGTGGTAACGTTGTTTTTATTCTGGAACAGCAGAAACTGTACAACAACGTGATTATAGTCTGCTCACTGTGGAACACCTACATGTAATCTGTCTTCAAAGCAGGGGTGCTCAACTGCAGTCCTTTAGGGCCACCAATAGGTCAGGTTTTAAGTCCTGCTTCAGCACAGGTGGTGCACTCAGCACTGGACTTTAGCACACCTGCTCTAAAGCGCTTTATGACACACATTCCAAATCATAAAAAAAAAAATATATATATTTAAGCAGAATGTATGTTTGATACAATACTGGAAGTGAAAGTGCTGGCCCTGTGGCAGCGAGGTAAGATGATCATAGATACTGAAAGATTTTTATGGCAAACTACAGTAATGTCAAGAATACAAAACTAGTCCTTCATTGGGATTTAAATAAACTGAAATGTTGGCAAAAAATAAAAAAAGGATGGCAGTTTTTTTTTTACATACGGCTGTAATAGAATGTCAATGTATTCACTGAGGTTTTGAGTAAGGGACCCAATACCCGATATTATGGGTCTACCTGGGGGCCTCTTAATATCTTTATGATTCTTGGGAATATAATAGAACACCGGTATAATAGGGTGTAATATATTTATGTAATCATATTCCTTCTGGTTCAATATACCCAATGTAAAACCTTCCCCCAGTAAAGTTTTCATTTCACTGGAGAATTTATTGATTGGGTTGTTGGTCAACTTTTTGTATGTGGTAACATCACTCAATAGTCTGTTGGACTCTTCCATATAATCCTCCAAATCTAAGATCACAGTCCCCCCGTCCCCCCCTTGTCTGCTGGTTTAATAACAATTTGTTTTGTTGCTAGATAACTCCTTCAGGGCTTTTGCCTCCTGAATCCTTTGGCCTCTGAGACATTAAGGGCTCTATGCACTAAGCGCCGAAAAAATGCATTCGGCAAGTGTTCCCTATCGGCATGATTTTGGCGATTTGGCAGTATTCAGTAAGGGCCGAATCCATGCCGAATCCCTGCCGAATCACTGCGAAAGCAAAACGCTGATGAGCCGGTGATAGCCTGGCGATAGGCCGTTTCTGCCGATATGTGTTTGCAGCAGAGAGAGACCCGCCGCTCTCTCTGCTGCAAACATCGGCAAATAAAAATCTTTTGAATCAACTTTTACTCATAGTGTACATGTGCAGGGGGTCTCCGGAGCTGAACCGCATTGGTTTCAGGTCCGGGGACCCCCTGCTTCCCGAGATACAGGCCCCTTTATGAGGTGCCGGTATCTCTCTGCATTTAAATGTCCTGATCACGTGACCGCGGAATGTAAACAAAGCAGAGGAATACCAGAACCCCCTAAAGTGTCCTGTATCTCGGGAAGCAGGAGGTCCCCGGACCTACAACCAAAGTGGTTCAGCTCCGGAGACCCTCTGCACATCTACACTATGAGTAAAACACACATAAATAAACAATCATTCCTTACCTTAGCGGATAACCGCTATGGTAATTAAGCAGCTTTAATGTATTTTTAATAATAGTGTGCAGGAGCAGGGGGTCCCCTGAGGTGAACCGCATTGATTTTTGGCTCAGGGACCCCCTGCTTCCCGAGTTACAGGCCCCGGTAAGGGGCATCGGGTGCCAGCGTCACTGCCATCTTTATAGAGCCCATTTCGCGTCTTGGATGCTATAAAGATGGCGGCGACACTGAAACTGATGCCCCTAAAATCAATGCGGTTCAGCTCAGGGCACCCCCTGCTTCCGCACAATATTATTACAATACATTAATGCTGCCTCATTACCATAGCGGATAGCCGCTAAGGCAATGAAGGGGTTAAGGCATAATACAGTAATGGGCAAATTACTACTATCCACAAATGGATAATAGTGCATTTGTCCATTTTAAATACATAAAGAACAATAAATACATTAAATACATATTGCACTCACCCTTGTCCGGCTGCCACGATGATGGCCATCCTCATCTTCATCCTGGCCATGCCCCCTCCGCTGCTGCAAAACAGAAACAAGAATAAAAACATCCAATGTAATGTCCCCTAACCCCTTAATCACCATTGCGGTTATTAACCGCTACAGTCATTAAGGGGTTAAACCACCCTCACCCACCACTCGGGAGGCCTACATACCCTCCCCCACTAACCCACCACCCCATGAGGCCTAACCACCCTCACCCACTACCCACAAGGGAGGCCTACCCACATACCCTTGGGGCAAATACCCCCTTCCCCCACCCCCAGTACCCACAATAAAAACAATACACAGCCCCACAATAAACATCATTCTATTTAATAAATACATAACCCACCCCCTGTGCCCCCCCATAAATACATGATTTATTATTTTACATACAGGGTTCATACCCCAGCCCCCCACAAGTCCCCGGCGGGCTGACGGGTCACCTGACAGACCTACAGGGTACCAGCAACTTGCTTCATACAGGTTCTGGAGGCCTGTTGGTGGGTCCCGCAAAGCGCCATGGCCCCCAGGTGGTCTCGGCAGGTCACCGTGGGCCACAATTGGATCCCCATGGTAGGCCCGCGGATGTCTTGGAGCCCCGGGTCAGACCCACAGGTGTCTGAGAGGCCTCGTGTAATTCTCACGGGGGTCTGGGGACTCACGGGTGCTCACTACGGGTCTGCGGTGCCCCCACGGATGTGGGACCACCGGTTCTTCCCCGCACACTACGGGTCCGCGGTGCCCCCACAGATGTGGGGCCACCGGTTCTTCCCCACAGGTGTCACCCGTGGACCACGCAGCCTGATACACGTGAGATACCCGAGGATACCGCAGGTGGTCTCCAGAGGTCTCACGCAGAACCAAGGAACCAACCCTGAATGTAAAATAAATAAACCTGACCTATACATTCAATACATACATCCCCTCCCAACAACTACAGTACAATAATGTGCAAAATAACTGTTATCCAAATAGGGATAATAGATTATTTGCCCATTATTAAACACATTAACTAGCATATTAAAATAATTAAAGTACTACTGACCTCATCAATAAGAAGTCCCCGTCGCCAGCAACATCCTTGTCTTTCGTTGCCCACAAAATACATAGCCAATACATTGCAATTACATTCAGATATCAATTAACCCCTTAAACACCTTATCGGATAATAACCGCAAAGGTAATTAAAGGGTTAAGCCACACTGGCCCGATACCCACCCTTCACCCATTCATTTGTACAGTGGCTTCATCATGCAACTATATATATACACACATATATATACACTGGCGACACACTTTATTCGAGCTTGGCTAGTCCCACGAATTCGGGTATACCCGGGTGTATTGAGGTTTGTGACTGTTTTCTGCCCGAGTACATTGAGTTATTTTCCAAGCAGGGATTGAAGCATTTTATTCCTGCTGGCTGCAATACTGCACAGTATATATATATAAACTGCATTACAATTCATGAATTTATGCCATCTGGTAGACACGCGAAGCATTGCAGCCTATTAAATCCTAATCATTATCATTTAACAGATCAGCCGCCCATCAGCCAGGCATGAACCCAGGCTGGGAAGGCAAATGCAACGGGGCTTGTCAGAGGTTAGGAGCGGCGCATTCCAGGTATCTGCCAGGTACATACCGGGTATTTACTCGAATAAAGTGTGTCGGTGCAGTATATATATATATATATATATATATATATATATATATATATATATATATATATATACACATGATGAACCAATAAATGTAGAAGGGTTATCAAAAACATGCTGTACTACAAATACCACTTCTCCATACAGACACAGTACAATAAAATCAATTTCCTTTAAAAATCCAATCTCATATTCCAATCAATATCCTCAAATGCCAATCAAAAGCCTCAAATGCCACTCAAAACATTGTATTTACATTGTATACATGATGCATACAATCTATGCACCATGTACATTCTGCAAATGAATGTTAACAATAACATATTCCAAACCAAATACCAATACATCCAAACAAGTATACTATTTAAACCAATCCAGTAACCATAAATCAATTAGCATTCATTAATTAAATCCCTAAACAATTTAAATTCCATCCATAACAATTAAACAATTAAGTAATTCATTTGTTGAACAGAACAAGTTATCCTC
Organism: Ascaphus truei; assembly: GCF_040206685.1. NCBI lineage: Eukaryota > Metazoa > Chordata > Amphibia > Anura > Ascaphidae > Ascaphus > Ascaphus truei. Next base: position 744,420 of record NC_134499.1, read on the forward strand.
AGACTAAATATAAGTACCAAAATGAATACAATATACAAAAGCAAGCCTCACCCTGACCTAAAGTACACCATACAATAGCAAAAATTACAACTATCTAATTTTAAAATACATGACACACATTTATGCATAGCAGCATAGCCAAAATCATTTTAAACACAGCAAAACAAGCTTTTAAAACAACATAATTTCTTACCCTGTATGTATATATTGATCTAGACATAAATACATACATACAGTGGCAATAAATGATATAGCACAAAAATTAAAAAATACACATGTAAAAAACCTTAAAAAAAATGAACAAGTTAAATAAAATACGTTTCTTTAGTTCACTTACCATTACTTGACCCACTCACCGACTCCCGTTGAACAGCTTACTCTCGAACCAATCCACGCACAGGAACCCATAAAATAATAAACCATAAAATAAAAAACCATAAAATAATAAAACACGACAATCCAGGGGTCTTCTATTTGTAATCCATCTTCATCTGTATTCTTCTTTCTTGTATCTTCTTCCGGGGTCTTCTTGTCGTCTTCGGCCACGCCCTGGTATTCTTTCTTCTCCGTAGGTCCTTCCTCCTCGGCGTCTGCCTTCAAAATGAGACGACATAGGCTTTTAAAGGCCTATGACGTCTCATTTTCGTCATGGTTCCCACGGCACTGATTGAGCCGTGAAAACCATGTGTTTTGGCCGAGAAAAAAAAATTATGACGTCATTTAAAGGCAATGAAAGCACAGCCAATCAGAATGGCTTTGCTTCATTGCCTTTAAGATGACGTCATGAAAAGAAACATGGCCGGCCTCACATGGTACGGTAGCCAATCAGAGCGTGGGAACTCCATCCCAACTCTGATTGGCTCTAGTATACCATGTGACAGAGGCTTGGGGTAGAATGGATGTGACGTAATTGAAAGCCTGTCACATGGTACTAGAGCCAATCATAGTTGGGATGGAGCCAAAGAGGCGAGTTTGTGGCTGACATTACTGCACGAACGGAGAGAGTACCTTGGAGATGTTGCTATTTTGCTTGGGACTGCTGTCACTTCCGGTTTTGCAGTTGCCTGCTGGTGAGCAGTGAGAGCTGTGGGAGGTGTATCTGGAGGGAGTCTCTGACCGTGTTGCTGATTATTACATCATCTGGCTGCGGTGGCTCCAGTGCACCTTGCTGAACCAACGGATACACCAGAGGTGGCACCAACGGGACAGGCTGATACATTCCCTTCACAGCTTCAAGGCGATTGAGTATATCTCATAAATGCTATTATTTTTACTCTGTTTGTGAGTGCGCTTTTTATATTTTACAATCCCATAAATACTGTTTTATACTTTATCACACTAGGAGTGCGCCTGTTTTTTCTTCTTGTTTTTTTGCATATATATATATATATATATATATATATATATATATATATATATATATATATATATATATATATAAATATATATATATATATATAGTTGCATGATGAAGCCACTGTACAAATGAATGGGTGGAGGGTGGGTATCGGGCCAGTGTGGTTTAACCCCTTAATTACCTTTGCGGTTATTATCCGATAAGGTATTTAAGGGGTTAATTGATATCTGAATGTAATTGCAATGTATTGGCTATGTATTGGCTATGTATTTTGTGGGCAACGAAAGACAAGGATGTAGCTGGCGACGGGGGCTTCTTATTGATGAGGTCAGTAGTACTTTAATTCTTTTAATATGTTAATTAATGTGTTTAATAATAGGCAAATCATCTATTATCCCTATTTGGATAATAGTTATTTTGCACATTATTGTACTGTAGGTGTTGGGAGGGGATGTATGTATTGAATGTATAGGTCAGGTTTATTTATTTTACATTCAGGGTTGGTTCCTTGGTTCTGCGTGAGACCTCTGGAGACCACCTGCGGTATCCTCGGGTATCTCACGTGTATCAGGCTGCATGGTCCACGGGTGACACCTGCGGGGAAGAACCGGTGGCCCCACATCTGTGGGGGCACCGCGGACCTGTAGTCTGCGGGGAAGAACCGGTGGCCTCACATGCGTGGGGGCACCGTGGACCTGTAGTGTGCGGGGAAGAACCGGTGGTCCACCATCCGTGTGGGCAACGCGGACCCATAGTGAACACCCGTGAGTCCCCAGACCCCCATGAGAACCACCCAAGGCACCTCAGACACCTGTGGGTCTGACCCGGGGCTCCCAGACATCCGCGGGCCTACCGTGGGGACCCAATTGTGGCCCACGGTGACCCGCCGAGACCACCCGGGACCCACCAACAGGCCTCCAGAACCTGTATGAAACAAGTTGCTGGTACCCTGTAGGTCTGTCAGGTGAACCGTCAGCCCTCCGGGGACTCGCGTGGAGCTGGGGTATGAACCCTGTATGTAAAATAATAAATCATGTATTTATGGGGGGGCACAGGGGGTGGGTTATGTATTTATTAAATAGAATGATGTTTATTGTGGGGCTGTGTATTGTTTTTATTGTGGGTACTGGGGGTGGGGGGAGGGGGTATTGGCCCTAAGGGTATGTGGGTAGCCCACCTTGTGGGTAGTGGGTGAGGGTGGTTAGGCCTCACGGGGTGGGGGGTTAGTGGGGGAGGGTATGTAGGCCTCCCGAGTGGTGGGTGAGGGTGGGTTAACCCCTTAATGACTAGCGGTTAATAACCGCTATGCTGATTAAGGGGTTAGGGAACATTACATTGGATGTTTTTATTCTTGTTTCTGTTTTGCAGCAGCGGAGGGGGCATGGCCAGGATGAAGATGAGGATGGCCTTCATCGTGGCTGCCGAACATGGGTGAGTGCAATATGTATTTAATATTTATTGTTCTTTATGTATTTAAAATGGGCACATTCACTATTATCCATTTGTGGATAATAGTAATTGTGCCCATTACTATACTACATGTGTTAGGGGGGGGGGGGTTATTTATTTATAAGTATGTATGTGTTTTGACATTAATTGGGGGGGGGGGCACAGAATTGGTACTGCAGGCCTGCGGGTAACACCCGAGGGCCCCCGCCAGCCTATAGTATCATTGATGTGCATATATGTGTATGTTAGGGGGGTATAGGGGTTGTTGGGGTAATATTCACAAATAAAAGCATTTCGTTAGCCACAGAACGGTATCATCTATTTATTTTTTGATTATTGAAGCTCGGCTAACACGGTACTGATACCTCTACATGTATATACTTTTTTGTGATTATTACGATATATGTTAACTACATCATATATATTTTATCTTTACCCCATTGACCTAACAGGATAAGCCCTTCCCAAGATCCAGGAGCCAAGAAACAGATGAACTACAGGAGCTGAGTTCGAGAGTCCCAAAGTGGATTAAAGGCCTTTATTGATCTTACTAGTGTAAGTGCATATCTTACCGATTTCTAATCTGTTTGTATTGATATACTGCCCTATGATTTTTTCCTCTTTTTTTCCTTTCCTCTTCCCCTGCATATGTGCGCCTAGGTCATTCTTTGCTATATATATATATATATATATATATATATATATATATATATATATATATATATATGTAGAGGTATCAGTACCGTGTTAGCCGAGCTTCAATAATCAAAAAATAAATAGATGATACCGTTCTGTGGCTAACGAAATGCTTTTATTTGTGCGAGCTTTCGAGATACACTGATCTCTTCTTCCGGCGATGTTACAATGAATGAAGCAAGGATAACTTAAAAACAGTGTCTCTTGGAATGTTATCTGTGCTTGTCCTTCCCCCGTGTGGATGTGTTTTATGGCTAGAGGTGTCAAAGGGTAACTGAAAGCAAGTGAAGAAAGAGTGTGTATGTGTATCAGTGTGAATAAAAATGAATGGAGAGCCCACAGTATAAACAGTGCTCTACACAAGGTGTGTGTGGAGTGAGAGGGATATAAATGGTGTGGGTGGGTGTGGAAATGTGAGAGTTTGTAGCACAACTAAAAGTGTGTGTGGATACTATGTGGTCCCTATTGGTGTATATGGATGGAAAAATAAGGAGTATTAGTATGTGTGAGAGACAGCTGTGTGTGCATACATATAGCACAGTATGTACAGACATGGCCTTTAGCGCTCATGGGAAGAGAGTTCGCTAGTGTCAGTAATGACTCATAAAATTTCGATCTCTGTTTAGGCCACTGCTAAGTGTCCCGAACAGTTGCATAAATTTGTATTCATGCAACCGTCTCTCTTTCGGGGTTTTAAGATTACCTTTGAGTATGGCAACCCTCAGATCGTTCATCTTATGGCCAGAGTCAGAGAAATGTTCGCCAACAGGACTGTCTCTTGTTCCGCGTGTGATGCTGTGGCGATGCAGGTTCATTCTCTTGTTTAGCCCCTGTCCTTCCCTGAAGCACCCTTATTATCATACAGACAACCCCATAATCTCAAGAATATTATGGTGAGGAGTAAAGTATTCAGCAGTACAACTGAATGCGGGACAAAACCATGCCAGGACCCAAGATGCAAAACCTGCGCAATGCTCTACACAGCGGACACAATACAAATACCACACAAGAATCGGGAATACAAAATCAGAGGAGGGTTCACCTGTTCCTCCAGCAATGTCGTGTACCTCATCATGTGCATGAAATGCCCAGGGGGCTGCTACTACATAGGTGAGACAGGACAGGGGCTAAACAAGAGAATGAACCTGCATCGCCACAGCATCACACGCGGAACAAGAGACAGTCCTGTTGGCGAACATTTCTCTGACTCTGGCCATAAGATGAACGATCTGAGGGTTGCCATACTCAAAGGTAATCTTAAAACCCCGAAAGAGAGACGGTTGCATGAATACAAATTTATGCAACTGTTCGGGACACTTAGCAGTGGCCTAAACAGAGATCGAAATTTTATGAGTCATTACTGACACTAGCGAACTCTCTTCCCATGAGCGCTAAAGGCCATGTCTGTACATACTGTGCTATATGTATGCACACACAGCTGTCTCTCACACATACTAATACTCCTTATTTTTCCATCCATATACACCAATAGGGACCACATAGTATCCACACACACTTTTAGTTGTGCTACAAACTCTCACATTTCCACACCCACCCACACCATTTATATCCCTCTCACTCCACACACACCTTGTGTAGAGCACTGTTTATACTGTGGGCTCTCCATTCATTTTTATTCACACTGATACACATACACACTCTTTCTTCACTTGCTTTCAGTTACCCTTTGACACCTCTAGCCATAAAACACATCCACACGGGGGAAGGACAAGCACAGATAACATTCCAAGAGACACTGTTTTTAAGTTATCCTTGCTTCATTCATTGTAACATCGCTGGAAGAAGAGATCAGTGTATCTCGAAAGCTCGCACAAATAAAAGCATTTCATTAGCCACAGAACGGTATCATCTATTTATTTTTTGATTATATATACATATACATATATATATATATATATATATATATATATATATATATATACTGCACCGACACACTTTATTCGAGCAAATACCCGGTATGTACCTGGCAGATACCTGGAATGCGCCACTCCTCACCTCTGACAAGCCCCGTTGTGTTTGCCTTCCCAGCCTGGGTTCATGCCTGGCTGATGGGCGGCTGATCTGTTAAATGATAATGATTAGGATTTAATAGGCTGCAATGCTTCGCGTGTCTACCAGATGGCATAAATTCATGAATTGTTATGCAGTTTATATATATATACTGTGCATTATTGCAGCCAGCGGGAATAAAATGCTTCAATCCCTGCTTGGAAAATACCTCAATGCACTCGGGCAGAAAACAGTCACAAACCTCAATACACCCGGGTATACCCAAATTTGTGGGACTAGCCAAGCTCGAATAAAGTGTGTCGCCAGTGTATATATATATATATATATATATATATATATATATATATATATATATATATATATATATATATATATATAAAAAGTAGATTTTACCAGATTGGAGTCCGGAAAAAACGAGACAGCACACAGTCCAGTAGTTCCAATGAAGCTGTATTCAGAGTAACATGGCACCCCCTCCAACGTTTCGATCACACAAGCGTGACCTTCCTCAGGGACGTGCCGGGACGTTTTATATATATATATATATATATATTTACTGTATATATATTTATTTATATTTATATATTTATTTATTTATTTAGTATGGGGCTGTTGTGTGTGTTTTTTTTTATTGTGGGTAGCGGGGGTGGGTGAAGGGGGTATTAGCCCCAACGGTGGTTGTTTAGAGCTTGCGGGTGGGAGCGGGAGGGCTTAACCCCTGCATGACCGTAGCGGTATTAACCGCCCTAAACAACCACCAAGGGCCAAATACCCCCTTCACCCACCCCTGCTACCCACAATAAACCTGGCACGGCGGGTTAACCCCTTCATTGCCTTAGCGGTTAGCCGCTAAGGTAATGAAGTGGGCTTTACATGCATTTTTCCTGCCTAGGATGCATGCCGGGGGGCTCCGGTGCTGGTATCAGCTCCGGAGACCCCCGGCATCAATCACAGACAGGAAAAAGGCCTGATTATTTCTAAGTGTCGCCCTTGCAGATGCTTCTCCCCACCAACCCGCCAAGTTTTAGTTGGCGGGACGAATTGGCGAAAAAATGTCTTTTCGAGAGTGCCGATCAGCACCGATAAGCACCGATAACATGATCGGGGCTACTAGAATGCAGCCGATTTTAAAAAGTGGCGAAAGGAAGAAAAATTGCTGATTTTGGCCACTTATCGGCGCATACTGAATAGCAAAGGCTTTTTTGGCGAAAAAATGGCGAAAAATAGCTTATCAGCGCTTTGTGCATGAGGCCCTAAGTTCTCTCCTTAAATTGATCCCATGCGCTGAAATATATTTTCCTGTCATCTAAGTGTTGAGATGTGCAGTCTAGTATAGATGATATCCTCCTTTCCAATGTAGATCAAATGCAAGAATCAGAAGCAATAGGTGTTGTCCACTTTTCCAATTCTTTTTTAACTTCCTTTTTAAACTTCATATCTAAATAGAAATAAATACACAGCAGGGGAGGATATCAGGACAGACAGACAATTTGAAAAATGTTTTTACCTAAATAGAACTCAGCAGGGGAGGATATCAGGATAGACAGACAATTTGAAATATGTTTTTACCTGAGGAAAGAGAAGAGATGAGATCAGTGTTTCAATAGTCTTCCTTTTTAAACTTCATATCTACTTTAAACATATCTACTTAAAAAGCATATCTGCTTAAGAGCATGGCTGCAGGCAGCTATGGCTGCTATGAGTTTACTTAGGTGAGGGTAGAAATAGAAAGGAGAGGTACAGAGGGAGGGAAGAGTGGAACCACAGAACAAGAGTGACAGAAGGTGAGAAGGAATGTAAAAAAAAAAAGAAGCAGGAGCCGGTTAATATAGGGAAAGGTAGTCAGAGAAAGTAGAAAGTAAGAGCAAGTTGAAAAATGGATAAAGTAAGTTACAAGCGGGTTACAGAGAAGGTTAGAAAAGAAAAGTAAAAAAGAGTACAAACGAGGTGAAGTAGAGGGAGATCAGTCTGCAGCTCAGGTACCACGGTTCAAACCGACCAGAGATATACTGTAGCAGCTATTGTGAAAAGAATGAGAAAGAGCAGGGTAACAGAATACAGAAGGGGAAGAGTTCAAGAAGTGCAACAAGGGATGGTTGTGTTAAGCTGAGGTAGGAGATAGGCAAAGTACGGGAGAAGTGTCGGTGTGAGACTCGGAAGGAAGGTATATGAACAGGTTAATATAACATAGAAAATATGTTTTTTTGTTTTGTTAAGGCTAGTTGAAGAGCGGGGCAGGAGTAGTGGGAGGGGACCTGCTCCGGAGTCCGTATGGGCCATACGTTAGAAATTGTAATGCCTGTATGCCCGCAGACCTGGCCAGTCCCCAGTACTGAGGTGGGTAAGGGTATAACACACACCCACAGCGGTGAGGGCGTGCCCGGAGTGTGGTAATGCATTGCCGGGCCTGGTAAGAAAGGGATAACATATACTTGCAGAGTCCAGGGTGCCAGAGATCGGATAGTAATGTCCGTGTGCCAGAGATCAAGGATTGGAGAGAGCAGCGTAGTGATGTCCGTAAGCCAATGTTCAAGGGTTGGAGAGAGCAGCGTAGTGATGTCCGTAAGCCAATGTTCAAGGGTTGGAGAAAGCAGCGTAGTGTAGTCCGTAAGCCAAGGTTCAAGGGCAGGAGAAAGCAGAGTAGTCACAATCCAAAACAGTACAAGTTCAAGCCAGGGGAATCCAAACAGGGGCAGGGACAGGAACCAGCGCTGAAACAAACAAGGGAGCTAGGCATAGTCACTGCACACACAGGAGCCACAGAGCAATGATGAAGTTTACAGAGTGGGGTTATAAAGGAAGGAGAACCAATAGGGGGGAGAGGAGGAGCAGAGGGTTGAGTGAGAGTTTGCAGGGATAGGTCTGAGAGAGCAGGGGAGGAGACAGGGGAATAATTAAGAGATATGGCTTGCAAGCCATGGGGGGCGGAGCTGGACGGCAGATAACTGGAGCGTGTGCGCGCGCCCTCTGTAAGGGTACTATGCGCATGCACCGCGCGTGTCACAGAACATGAGGGACGCAGCGCCGCGGGGACGCTCGGCAAAGGGGGCGAGAGGGACGGAGAGGCGGAGGAGCAAGGTAATGTGGAGGCTGGGGGAATAGAGGCACGCCGGGGGCTGCGGGTGCTGCGGAAGGGAACCAGTGATCTCGAACACGCGCGCACATTGCAGATGACACGCATGTGACCAGAACGCGCGTCAGGGTATGCCAACCGCGCCGCAGAGGAACGGCCACGAGGGAGAGAGTGAGGACGCAGGGAAGAGGGAGGGCTAGAGGCAGTGGAAACAGAGGTGACGGGGACACGCTGGGAAGCGCGAGTCCCCCAATCCATCGCAGGAATGGAGAGGGAGGCTCTTCATGTACCTAGCGAAGTCCTTTGGGCCAAAACACTTGGAGGGGATATCGCACAATCCAAGTCAAGAGTTGGCGTTCAGCAGAGCGAGAGAGAGACCAAAGGCGGTGGACTCGGCGCCAGGAATGAGACGGAAAGGCACCGAGAACTGTCATTTTATGTAATAAGTTGTTTTATGTTTATGTGTACCCAGGTTTCCCTATATGTGTGTCCCCCTCTCTCTGTTTTCTTAGGTGGGCATAGAAAGAAGAGGGAGAAAGTAGCAGGTATCGGCTCCAAGAGCGGACAAACTCCTCAGAGAATCAGCAGAATTCGGCAGGAAAATAGACACAAGTTCAACAATGAGTAAGGACATAGGGCCTTATGCAGAGAGGAACGTTATTTAATGTGAAAACGGCAAGAAAATAGCCACAGAATTGGAGCAAGTTATGGTCGTATGCAGAAAGCTCCGTTACCTCATTTTTCTGATGAGATTCAAAATTGCCAAGTTTTTCTGGCTAGATTGAACTCACTATAATATAGGGCAGAATGGCGAGTTGCAGTGCATCTATGCTACCTGCATACCACCCTATTTTAACATGGCGAATTTACCAATCTCTCCACGTGTTTGGCAATTTTTAAAGTAAAGGGCCTCATGCAGAGAGCAGCGCTATATAGAATTGGAGAGGGGGAAAAATTGTAGCTTTTTTGGAGAGTTTTTTTCTCCATATGCAGAAAGGGCAGAAAACTGCCTTTCTGCATATGGAGAGTTTCAACCAGCGCTATGAGCGCTGTTGAAACTACAGGGGAAAAAATCGCGTTTTTGTTTTTTTCCCCTCCACCGGCCGCGGAGCGCCAGCTGCTTGGTGGAGAGGGAAAATGTTGAAAATCGCGCCATTTTTTTGGCGCGAACAGCCACTAGATGGCGATCGCGGCTCTCTGCATACGGCAGAGAAAAAAACTGGAGAGATTTTAAACTCTCCAGGCGCGCGGCGAATTTGAAGGGAAAAAAAAAATGGCGCTTTTTTTGAAACTTGCCGGTTTCTGCCTTTCTGAAGGCAGAATCCGCCAATTAATGCCGCTTTCACTTTTTGCGCTGCTCTCTGCATGAGGCCCAAAGAAACCTGCTGTGGAGAATTTTATGAATCTCTCCATGTTCTCTGCAGGAGAAGCTTCTCTGGGAAGTTTTTTCTCCAAAATATGGTGCTATTTCCCTTCTCTAGCCTCTCTGCATAAGCCCCATAATATTAATTTCACACAATGTAAAGGGATTTAACAGCCCAGCAAAAAGGAGAGTTGCATTTAAAGATTAGAAACGTAAGGGCGCAGAAATCCTATTTCTACAAGAGACACACTTTTCACAAAATAATAGCCCCAAGTATTTTGACAAAGATTTCAGGTTGAGTTTCTTGTCTTCCGCACGGGTTAAAAAAAGAGGCATAGCCATCTTGATACACAACAGAAAACCTTTCCTAGCCGACAGAACACATATTGACAAAGAGGGTAGATACATTATAGTAACAGGAACTATAAGTGACCATCCGATCACACTAGCAGCAATATATGCCCCGTGTGAAAACGCTGCAGACTTCTTTAACAGATTCTTCAGCAAATTAAAAGTAGCAAAAGGGAACATTATACTGGCAGGGGATCTGAATGGGGCACTAAACACTGACTTGGACAGATGTACTACTATTAACAAAGCCCACAGACAGGACTTACTAACAATAACAAAAGGGTTAAAAGACTGTCAACCACTAGACATCTGGCGGGAGCAACATCAGAGAGTGAAGGAATACACTCTATTCTCACACCCCACAATACTTACAGCAGAATAGATTACTTCCTTGTATCCAATAGACTGGTCCCTGGGGTCATTCGCACAGAGATCCATGATATTTCATGGTCTGACCATGCATCTATAGAGCTGCAATGCACTTTAATACCTCTAGACAGACCTAGAGCGAATTGGAAGCTAAATGAGATTCTATTGAAAATATATGGAGAGGGAGGTGGGGAAAAAAATTAAAGAATATTTTACGGAGAATGAGGGGAGTGTAGCTACACACTCCATGCTGTGGGAAGCTCATAAAGCAACCCTTAGGGGGATATTAATGAATCTGGTATACATCACAAGGGACTACAAAACATTATACAAAGCCAATTTTCCCAGGCTGATTAAGACGTTGAGGGAGGATCTCAGGACATGGATCAAAGATGGCATCTCATGGATTGGGAGGATACATAGCGTGAAAATGAACCTCCTCCCAAAGATATTATATCTATTCCAGAGTAAACCTATACCTATAGTAAATGCGGACATCCTCTCCCTAAAGTCACAAATTATTAAATTTATTTGGAATAAGAAAAACCCAAGAATTGCAAAGGGTATCTTGAAGAGACCCACCATAAAAGGAGGACTAGCGGTACCTTGCTTGTTAGCTTAATACAAAGCGGCCCAATTAAGTCAAACTATCCAATGGCACACGGACCCAAGCTTAAGGAGATGGGTAGAATTGGAGAAACGCTGTTGTGCACCAATTGAACTACACAATTTGTTCTGGCTACCCAAGAAAGGGTTAATTAGGATGGACATGCCGCTCCAGACCATAGTCAATTCAATACGGGTATGGGAGACCACTAAATACAGCTGTAATCTAATCTCCAAGGATTCACTTATGACACCGATCATCGGTAACCCAGATTTCGCTCCAGGGATGAATAGAAATAATTTGTTAGTTTGGATACAGTCGGGTATTACACGGCTTAATGACCTGGAGGGAAGAAAATATATAAAAACATTTGAACAAATTAAGTCCACAAAGGATATACCAAACAAGGAATTTTTTAGATACCTCCAGATCAGAGATTTCTATAACAAAACCCCAATCAGACCTGTAAGAACGAATTTTGAGCAGCTATGTTCTAGAGGAACGAACACAAGGGGACTAACATCTAGAATGTATAGGGAAGTGATCTGTCCTGAGACCCCTAATGAATCAAGACTTAGTTACATCAGGCAGTGGGAATCTGACTTGGGACAGACTTTAGAGGATGAGGAATGGGACAGGATCCTACAGGCAGCAGCAAAAAGTTCAAAATGCACCACATTAAAGGAGAACGCATATAAAGTCCTTATGCAATGGTATTACACCCCATCAAGATTAGCTAAATTTGTCAGGGGCTACTCCCCGCTCTGCCCAAAGCAGTGCGGGAAGATGGCGGATTTGCAGTGGGCAATCGAGGCTTTAAGGCATTACACTACCGACACACTTTATTGAAGTGTGGTCGGTACCGCAAGCCGGGAAATCTCCCGGCTTGCTAGTGGCCGCCCCTCGGCGTGCCGCGCGTCATGCGTCATCGGGAGCGTGCGCCCGCTGCACGCGTGTCCAGGGGCTCCCCGAGGGAGCCCTGGTGTCCCGCGATCGCGGGACAGCGGCAGGGGGTTCCGGGGGACCCGGCGGACCCGGCAGCGGTAGGGAGAGCGCCCCGATCGGTGGGCGCTCTTCCGCTGCTTCGGCGTGCGCCCGTCACACTCGGGCGCGCGCCAGGCTACTGCTGCGGCACAGAACGGGCAAATGCTCGAATAAACTGTGCCGCAGCAGTTACGTGGCAGGAGTCCATTTTACTCTGGTGATGGACCATGCTCCACTGAAGTGCTTAAATAGTATGAAAGATTCCAATGCTAAGTTAACCAGGTGGTATATGGCCCTCCAACCCTTCTCATTTGAGATTCAGCACAGGCCAGGAAAAGAGAACGCAAATGCTGATTTTTTTTTCTAGAGAAGGGGTGGATGGTCGGGTTTCAGCCGTGCATAGCCCCAGCCACACACTAACAGGGGAGGAATGTGACAGGGTAAATAAAAGCCACCAGCTATATGCCTCGCAGACATATGTTTAGTCTGCAGTGCAGCAGTGATGAGGTTAACTTCAGCTGGGAAGCTCATGGCAATTAGTTGAATCCCAGCTGCCTAATCAAGGTGTGTTAAAAAACCCCGGATGTGCACACATGCAGCCTAGCTGGTGAGGAGACAGGACTGAAAGTGCTGAAGAGATTACTGCTGTAAGGTCTGTGTTGCAAAGTACATGTGTGATGAACTGTCTGTCTCCTGCATACAAAAGAGTAGCTGCCTTATTTTTGCTCTGTCTGCTAAAGAGAAACTTATTTTGCTCTGTCTGCTAAAAAGAAGCTATTTTGTTTTGTCTGCTGAAGAAAAAGCTATTTTTCTTTTGTTTGCTGATGAGAAGCTATTTGTTTTTGGTGTTCTGTATGTTTTAAGGCTAAAATAAATAAGCCTTATCCAAAGAACCCGTGTGTGTAGGTGCATGTACTCTGCAACAGGGGGGGAGAGTGATGTGAGGTGCAAGGGGGGGGGGAGAGTGATGTGACGTGCAAGGGGGGAGAGTGATGTGACGTGCAAGGCGGGGGACAGTGATGTGGAGGCCAGGGGGGGTGGAGAATGATGTGAGGTGCAGGGAGGGGAGACCGCTGCTGTGAAGGAGGGGGGGGGGGGAGACAAAGCAGTGAAGGGGGGGCGGAGCTGTGAAGGGGAACGGAGTTGTGAACGTGGGAGTCAGCCAGCTGTGAAGGGGGGTAAATCATGGGCAACGCCGGGTATATCAGCTAGTAATATATATTCAGCACTTTCTTTTTTCCCATTCACTTTACAGGGGACTCAGATACAATCCTACCCTAGACATCCCCTTCCCGGAAGCAAAGAGCAGGGAGAAGGAAGACGCATCAAAAGAGAAACGCTCCCCCTCAAGAATGCTGTACTGAGAGACCACCTGAGAATGGTCAGTCTGATGTCACATACAGCTCCCTGTGCATTGACCAGGTACACGAGGTACACCCCTCACAGAACCACATAAACCACTGCCACAGATGTGAAACTAGCAGGCCACAGCTTTTTATTAAACCATCATGCAATTATGAGAAACTGGAACTAGCAATTCCACCACCAAACTAATGGCATCAATCTGCAGTGTCCCCCCTTGCACCCCTCTCCCCTATCCCTGTGCCCCTCTCCCCTGTCCCTGCGCCCCTGTCACGGTAGACCAGAACATTTAACACCAAAATACTCAGAACCTTTGATTGAGCAAAGCAAGAGATAAAATCAGTTGTAATTTATTTACAGAATGAACACACACAGCTTGGTTTACAATTACAACGAAAATACACATGCTGGAATGGGGTAAAACGAAATATCTTGTTCCCAAAACGAAATGTTGCAAAAAAAAGTCTCTAGGAGCAATTTCCCACGAGCAGAAGTTGCTCGTGAAAAGAGCCTGAAACAGTCCTCAGTCAGCAGCGCAACTTGCCACTGCTGTTTACTCTGCCAGAGCTGCTTCTTTCGTTCTGTTCCCGTAGTACTGGATCTTGGAACCTTAGTTCTTACGAACACTTGAAGATTAGCTGAATCTTTGTTACGATGTTACGAATCTCTTATAGCATGATGAATCTTTGGTGAATCTGTTACAGCATGATGACTCTCTTTCCTGATGGGCTGCACAGGTTCTTATAGGGTTAACATTTCTATTCCTAACTAGTGCAGCCTATCTTCTCCGTGGGAATATTTCCTTCCTCCTATCACGGAGTTGCCAGTACTTTGCAAACCTGGCAGAGGGGGGTTCTCATTCTGCTCTGGGCACATGCAAACTTTGCCCCTCTGCCACTTAGTCTATGTGACCCTGCCCCTCTTACCTGGTGCCGCTCAGTCTGGGCAGGGTGACAACTTGCCAGGATGGCTTATTGAAGTTCTCTTCCCCTACCAAGCAAGCTAACACATGGTTTAACACTTCCATATCCTGGATTGCCTTTGAATCTTAGAGGGCGGAGTAGCCACTCTGTCTCCCATGCAAATGGATTTTTACCCCTACTGAACATTACGTGAACTTAAAAACATATAACTCTCTCCACCTTATACCTGGTGGGAGATACACTGAACCCCAACCTTTGTTCTGGGGTTTGTGGGCATATACCGGGGTACCGTGAATGTGATTCATTCCCCTGCCCGGTCTAACTATTCTGGTCTGTACAGAGGCAGGGAGATTTGGTGGTGAGTTTGTGTTCCTCATGTCCTCTGGAATCTGGGGGGATTCCTGAGTACATGTTTTGGGGTAACCCGCAACACCGGTCCCCTTCTACCCAAACACACCCTGACAACATTTTACCGTAAAATCACCCCTGAAAATCACGCCCTGCACATCTCCGCTGGTTGGTACTCTTGGAGCAATAAAAATACACATACATCTTTATTACAAATGCAGTTACATGCCATGATTTGGGTTGGAGAGCTGACAATCACAATTCCCCTGTATGGCTCAGGGCTCCCAGCCGGGCATAATACCTTTATTATTGGTGTCTCTCTCTCTCTCTCTCTCTCTGTCTCTCTCTCTTTCTCTCTCTCTATTAAGAGATAGAGAATATGAGCTGTCAGGGTAGCACTGTTGCTTTGAGGAGCTGCGTGGGATCATAGACCGTGTGACGGATAAATCCTGCATTAATACTCCCCCTCCACATCAAACACATAATAACCCCCTGCACACCACACACATCCCACCCCCTGCACCTCACATCATTCTTCCCCCTGCACCTCACATCACTCTCCCCCTGCACGTCACATCACTCCCCCCCCCCTGCACGTCACATCACTTTGCCCCCCTGCACCTAACATCACTCTCCCCCCCTGCACCTCACATCACTCTTCCCCCTGCACCTCACATCACTCTTCCCCCTGCACCTCACATCACTCCCCCCTGCACCTCACATCACTCCCCCCCCTGCACGTCACATCACTCTGCCCCCCCTGCACCTAACATCACTCTCCCCCCCTGCACCTCAGATCACTCTCCCCCCTGCACCTCACATCACCATCTCCCCCCCGCACCTTACATCACCCACCCGCACCCCTCATCCTCTCCACCCCCCCCACCATCTCCCCCCCCCACCCCATATCTCCCCCTCCCACCCGCACCCCTCATCATCTCCCCCCCGCACCCATCATCTCCCCCCACACCCCTCATCATCTACCCCCCCGCCCCTCATCATCTCCCCCCTCATCATCTCCCCCCCTCATCATCATCTCCCCCCCTCCATCATCTCACACCCCTTCATCATCTCTCCCCCCCCCCCCCGCACCCAAACACGGCGGTGGAAGCTGGCCCCAGGAGGTGTTAACGTTAGTGGCAAGAACGTAAGAAGCGCGGGGGGGGGGTGGGAAAGGAAGGGAGGGGGATCGCATCAAACTGCTGGCACTCCATGTATCGGCAGAGCGGGTTGGGGATTGGGCGGAGGGCACAATTCTGGTGCTCCACCCATTTGTTTCAGCAGAACGGGTGCAGGGGGAGCATGTCACAATGCGCTCCTTCCCTCCTCTGTCTGCAGAGCGGGTGCGGGGGGAGCGTGTCACAATGCGCTCCTTCCCTCCTGTCTGCAGAGCGGGTGCGGGGGGAGCGGGTCACAATGCTCTCCTTCCCTCCTCTGTCTGCAGAGCGGGTGCGGGGGGAGCGGGTCACAATGCGCTCCTTCCCTCCTCTGTCTGCAGAGCGGGTGCGGGGGGAGCGGGTCACAATGCGCTCCTTCCCTCCTCTGTCTGCAGAGCGGGTGCGGGGGGAGCGTGTCACAATGCGCTCCTTCCCTCCTCTGTCTGCAGAGCGGATGCGGGGGGAGCGGGTCACAATGCGCTCCTTCCCTCCTCTGTCTGCAGAGTGGGTGCGGGGGGAGCGTGTCACAATGCGCTCCTTCCCTCCTCTGTCTGCAGAGCGGGTGCGGGGGGAGCGTGCACAATGCTCTCCTTCCCTCCTCTGTCTGCAGAGCGGGTGCGGGGGGAGCGTGTCACAATGCGCTCCTTCCCTCCTCTGTCTGCAGAGCGGGTACGGGGGTAGCGTGTCACAATGCGCTCCTTCCCTCCTCTGTTTGCAGAGCGGGTGCGGGGGGAGCGTGTCACAATGCGCTCCTTCCCTCCCCTGTCTGCAGAACCGGTCCGATACTGGGTTCCTTACAATGCATCTGATCTCAGACGTGCTATTAGAGAGGGTTGGGGCTCCTTACAATGTATCTGATCCAAGACAGACTATTAGAGAGGGTTGGGGTTACACCAGTGGTGGGATTCAGCCTGTTCGCACCGGTTTGTGTGAACCTGTTACTAAAATTTCACAATTTCGCCGAACCGGTGCTTAATTCTCTCACCGGTCCGGGCGGTGGGCAGCGTCTACCGGCATCTTTTCCCTGCATATCTTCTCAATTTATGACGAAGAAAAACGGTGCGCAAATCTCATCAGGACATAGAAGAGAGGAAATGAAGACACCAAATAGTGCAATATTGTCAATTACAACAATGTGATCAATGTTGAAACCTCTATAAAATTTGCACTCACTTGTACAACGTGATATTAGGGCGTTGTGGTTGTTAGAAGTTACCAACTTTATTTATCCAGATACATGGATAAATCATCATCTAGATTAGCCCCTAAGGAAGACTATTCAGTAGAAACGCGCGTTGGGTGAGTCGTGGATTACAGAGTGGAACTTTGTTGGTGACATTCAGAGTGGAAGACTGCACCAATCAGCCCAGTGTATGCTGTGATGGCCGTGGAGCAGGTGCTGTTGCTGTGAAGAGTATTGTCTGTCCATATGACCCAGGGTGGTCTGAATGCTCACCACAAAGACACTTATGTAAGTGGAATACTTTGTGTTTTTAATATTAAAAGCAATATTATACTATTTTGCTTTTTCTCCTTTGTATGTGGATTTCCCTTCCTTTCCTATGGAATAATATCGGTGTTGATCTGGAGCATGTATCTGGATAAATAAAGTTGGTAACTTCTAACAACCACAACGCCCTAATATCACGTTGTACAAGTGAGTGCAAATTTTATAGAGTTTTCAACATTGATCACATTGTTGTAATTGACAATATTGCACTATTTGGTGTCTTCATTTCCTCTCTTCTATGTCCTGATGAGATTTGCGCACCGTTTTTCTTCGTCGAAACTGGTTGGATTTGGCCTGAGTCCTGTGTCAGGAGCTGCACTCTCTAAGGACAGTATACTAACTGTTTATTGCTATTTTTGTTTAAAGTGGTGTTATTTGCGCTTGTTTATTGTATCACTAATATCTTCTCAATATGACCTCACAGCGTCACATGGCGTTGCATTGCCATTCCAACGGGAACGCCATATGATGTAACTGCATCTCGTGATGCCCCATTGCTATGGCAACGGGACGCTGCGTGACATCACAACCTTACATGGCGCTCCTTCCCTCCTCTGTCTGCAGAGCGGGTGCGGGGGGAGCGGGTCACAATGCGCTCCTTCCCTCCTCTGTCTGCAGAGCGGGTGCGGGGGGAGCGTGTCACAATGCGCTCCTTCCCTCCTCTGTCTGCAGAGCGGATGCGGGGGGAGCGGGTCACAATGCGCTCCTTCCCTCCTCTGTCTGCAGAGTGGGTGCGGGGGGAGCGTGTCACAATGCGCTCCTTCCCTCCTCTGTCTGCAGAGCGGGTGCGGGGGGAGCGTGCACAATGCTCTCCTTCCCTCCTCTGTCTGCAGAGCGGGTGCGGGGGGAGCGTGTCACAATGCGCTCCTTCCCTCCTCTGTCTGCAGAGCGGGTACGGGGGTAGCGTGTCACAATGCGCTCCTTCCCTCCTCTGTTTGCAGAGCGGGTGCGGGGGGAGCGTGTCACAATGCGCTCCTTCCCTCCCCTGTCTGCAGAGCCGGTCCGATACTGGGTTCCTTACAATGCATCTGATCTCAGACGTGCTATTAGAGAGGGTTGGGGCTCCTTACAATGTATCTGATCCAAGACAGACTATTAGAGAGGGTTGGGGTTACACCAGTGGTGGGATTCAGCCTGTTCGCACCGGTTTGTGTGAACCTGTTACTAAAATTTCACAATTTCGCCGAACCGGTGCTTAATTCTCTCACCGGTCCGGGCGGTGGGCAGCGTCTACCGGCATCTTTTCCCTGCATATCTTCTCAATTTATGACGAAGAAAAACGGTGCGCAAATCTCATCAGGACATAGAAGAGAGGAAATGAAGACACCAAATAGTGCAATATTGTCAATTACAACAATGTGATCAATGTTGAAACCTCTATAAAATTTGCACTCACTTGTACAACGTGATATTAGGGCGTTGTGGTTGTTAGAAGTTACCAACTTTATTTATCCAGATACATGGATAAATCATCATCTAGATTAGCCCCTAAGGAAGACTATTCAGTAGAAACGCGCGTTGGGTGAGTCGTGGATTACAGAGTGGAACTTTGTTGGTGACATTCAGAGTGGAAGACTGCACCAATCAGCCCAGTGTATGCTGTGATGGCCGTGGAGCAGGTGCTGTTGCTGTGAAGAGTATTGTCTGTCCATATGACCCAGGGTGGTCTGAATGCTCACCACAAAGACACTTATGTAAGTGGAATACTTTGTGTTTTTAATATTAAAAGCAATATTATACTATTTTGCTTTTTCTCCTTTGTATGTGGATTTCCCTTCCTTTCCTATGGAATAATATCGGTGTTGATCTGGAGCATGTATCTGGATAAATAAAGTTGGTAACTTCTAACAACCACAACGCCCTAATATCACGTTGTACAAGTGAGTGCAAATTTTATAGAGTTTTCAACATTGATCACATTGTTGTAATTGACAATATTGCACTATTTGGTGTCTTCATTTCCTCTCTTCTATGTCCTGATGAGATTTGCGCACCGTTTTTCTTCGTCGAAACTGGTTGGATTTGGCCTGAGTCCTGTGTCAGGAGCTGCACTCTCTAAGGACAGTATACTAACTGTTTATTGCTATTTTTGTTTAAAGTGGTGTTATTTGCGCTTGTTTATTGTATCACTAATATCTTCTCAATATGACCTCACAGCGTCACATGGCGTTGCATTGCCATTCCAACGGGAACGCCATATGATGTAACTGCATCTCGTGATGCCCCATTGCTATGGCAACGGGACGCTGCGTGACATCACAACCTTACATGGCGTTGCATTGTCATGGCAACGCAGCGCCAAGTGACGCCAAACAGCCATATTGAGAAGATTTGCAGGGGAACATGCGATGCCGGAGCATGCTGGGAGACGCCGCCTGACAGCTGAGGGGGAGATGTAAGGGAGAGATTAGGGGGAGATATGATGGGGACAGGGGGAGATGTGAGGGAGAGATCTGGGGGAGATCTGAGGATGCTGAGGGGAATTGGTGGATATGCGAGGATGATGAGGAGGACTGGGGAGGATGATAAGTGGGACTGGGGGAGATATGATGATGATGATGATGATGATGATGATGATGATGATGATGATGATGGAGAGAAGCTGCTGATGATGAGGGGGACTGGGGGAGACCTGATGATGATGATGATGATGATGAGGGGGAGAAGCTGATTATGGTGATTTTTCACTATGAAAGGGCGGTAAGGTGAGAGAGAACCGGTTGCTAAAATTTCTGAATCCCACCACTGGAACCGTTACACTGATATAATTATAGGGTTATAGTGACTAGTGAGGGCAGAATCACCCCAGTAGACATGAGCTGTGTTGTACCAGACCCCCTCTTGTGCTGAGAAGTGATAACTGCTGGCTGAAACATAACACTTCTACACAGTAGCCAGTAGAGTGAGCCCCACTGACATCTGATAATGCAGGATTTGGGTTTCTCTCTCATCTCTAAGGCTGCAGAATATGTTCTTTTCATAGCTTCCCAAATTAGGCCCAGCAGCTGTTAAAGCAGCAAAACATGTGAAATCTTGTATATTTTCATGTTAACTAAATCAGTTCAGTAGTATTAGATAATAGTGACTGTTTTTTGTGGGTTTTTTTTAAATTCAACTCAATTCCATTTTAATGAGTTTGAAAGCATCCTTTGGTTTCTATCGCAGGCTTTAGGCCGCACCTATAGTGCCGTCGATGGCAACGGTGACACGACGGGTGACGTCACCCGTCGCCACCAGCGAAAGTTATATTTCGCCAGGCGGCGGTGCGGGTTTCTGGGCATTTGATTGATTTAAGTGCCGTCACATGAGGCGACAGCCCTCGAAAAATCAAATTTTGCCGGCTACCAGTTTTCGAGACGTCGCATTGTCGCCGTCGCGCTTTCTATAAGCGGGCGCGGCGGCGGCAATTCATTTGTTTTTGGGCGACGTCCCGTTGCCGTCGCCGGCACTATAAGCACAGCTGTAGCCCACCTCCCAAGCAGTGCATGATCTTTGCAACACTTTCTAGCTTGGGATAATTTGTTGCAAATGTTCCCAGCAGTTTCAGCTGCAAACTGTAACAATAGACAATGCTACCTTAGTAATATAAGGATACATTGTAGCTGCGGAGTTACACTGACTGAAGCAGCCATTATGTTAGGCACACAATCAGGATTTTGACAGATGTATAACAGGAGCACCAAACGATTGCCAGCTTAGGTAAGAATGTAGAATTATACATTGTCACACACTTTAAGAGAAGAAAAATAATAATTTTGGAAATAGTATTGCTGCTTTAAGTGACTTTATTTTGTCAGATATCCAAATTAGATTGGAAGCTGTTATGGTGAAACGCAGCGGTGGTCGGTATAGCTGCACAATGCTGCGGCCGTTACTAGCACCCTATAAAAATGATGCATGAATATGATGTGGATTGCCCCAGTTTGCATACATGACTCACTAGAAGTGCTCTTCTCTTTTTCCTTCATAGCTCCGATAACCGAGACCATGCAGAGGAAATAAAACTGTTGTATTGTCTCTGCGTAGAAGGCGGAGCCGAGGAAGTGACATCATAACCTCAAATCCCACCGCTAACCCGGGTCTCCCTGACAGAACTGTAGAACATTGAATAGTCTTTCCCCTTTAACTCTGTGGCACTGAAAAAGTTGCCCTATAACCCAATTTTACAGCATTGTTTTACCCTCCCCAGCAGCGAATTGGTTAAAGGGGCAGTTTCACTGGGTGCAGCAAATAACATTTGGCTGTTTTTGTTTCTATGGAAATGAAGACTTGGTTCAGGCGTGGAGTAAGGGTGTGCGTCTTTCAAACGTTTCCTAACTCTGTCCCTGCTGGAAACTGGGGAGAGGGACATTTTACCTGTGAGTATGACACCATGCAAGTGGGAGGAGTGAGAGAAGACCAGGCTCCTCCCACACTGAAGACTAGCTTTAACAATCATTTAAAATATGTAGAACGGTGTGCAGAAAAAAAACGGCCTCAACCATCCGGATGCAACCCCTTAAACATGTCCCTGCCAAGACTCCATCTAGGTACGAGGAGGGATCGTCCTCCAGAGTTGGACAGAGCGATTTTCCGCCCATTTCTCGAATTGCTTTTTGAGATCTGCCCGTTGTCCTTTCTAGTTTTGCCGCGACAGACTAATGGCCCATCGGACTAACACTGCAGGGGTCCCTGCTGTGTGATTCCTACCGGGGTCTATCGGTCTGTAAGAGACGTGCAGTAAGAGAGAGTCTGAATCAGTCACTCTACCTGCTCACCTCTAACAGGTGATCACAGGGGTTTTATTTAAATGTTTACTTTAGTGTTTTGCAGCGGGGGGTCTCCGGAGCAAAACCGCATTAATTTCATGTCCGGGGACCCCCTACTTCCTGAGATACAGGCCCCGTCATTGGGTGCCGGTATCCCCACCATGTTAAAATCCTGTGGGTCACGTGACCGTGGGATGTAAACAAAGCAGAGGGATACCGGCACCCCATAACGGGGCCTGTATCTCGGGAAGTAGGAGGTCCCCGAGCCTGAAATCAACTTTGTTTATCCCAGAAGACACCCTGCTCCCGCACACTAGTATCGACCCCCTCCCCCCTACCTCCCCCAAAGAAAAATCATTACCTTAGCGGATAGCTGCTAAGGTATTGAAGCTGCTTACATTTAATTTTTATTCATAGCTTTCATGAGAGGGGGGGGGGTGCTCCTGAGCTGAACCACATTGATTTCAGCCTCAGGGACCCCCTGCTTCCTGAGATACAGGCCCCGGTATGGGGTGCCGGTATCCCTCTGCTTTGTTTAGATCCCATGGTCACGTGACCTACAGGATTTTAACATGGTGGGGATACCGGCACCCCATAACGGGCCTGTATCTTGGGAAGTAGGGGCCCCCCGGACATGAAATTAATGCGGTTCAGCTCCCAAGTCCCCATACTACAATACAGTAGTGTTAAAAACCCCGCGATCGCCTGTTAGAGGTGTGCAGGTAGACCGACTGATACAGACTATGTCTTACTGCGCGTCTCTTACAGACAAGCAGACCCCAGTGGGATTCCCACAGCAGGGACCCCTGCTGTGTTAATCTGGTGGGCCATTAAGTCTGCAGCGGACCTTCTCGGAACACCACGCATTATAGTGCATGATTCAACCCGGTAAAAGGTTGGATAACGGCCGCTGCATCTGTGTTTCTGCATCGCTGTCCTGCACTTGTTTAGTAAGGAGTTAGGTTACCGTGCCATTCCTTTGGTTTTTATTTTCCATTGTATTTTCTCCGTGGTACTGCACATGTGTTTTCTCCGTGGCACTGCACATGTATTTTCTCTGTGGCACTGCACATGTGTTTTCTCTGTGGCACTGCACATGTATTTTCTCTGTGGCACTGCACATGTATGTTCTCTGTGGCACTGCACATGTGTTTTCTCCGTGGCACTGCACATGTGTTTTCTCCGTGGCACTGCACATGTGTTTTCTCCGTGGTACTGCACATGTGTTTTCTCTGTGGCACTGCACATGTGTTTTCTCTGTGGCACTGCACATGTGTTTTCTCTGTGGCACTGCACATGTGTTTTCTCCGTGGCACTGCACATGTGTTTTCTCCGTGGCACTGCACATGTATTTTCTCTGTGGCACTGCACAAGTATTTTCTCTGTGGCACTGCACATGTATTTTCTCTGTGGCACTGCACATGTGTTTTCTCCGTGGCACTGCACATGTGTTTTCTCCGTGGCACTGCACATGTGTTTTCTCCGTGGCGCTGCACATGTGTTTTCTCCGTGGCGCTGCACATGTATTTTCTCCGTGGCACTGCACATGTGTTTTCTCCGTGGCACTGCACATGTGTTTTCTCCGTGGCACTGCACATGTGTTTTCTCCACGCACTGCACATGTGTTTTCTCTGTGGCAATGCACATGTATTTTCTCCGTGGCACTGCCCATGTGTTTTCTCCGTGGCATTGCACATGTGTTTTCTCTGTGGCACTGCACATGTATTTTCTCTGTGGCACTGCACATGTATTTTCTCTGTGGCGCTGCACATGTATTTTCTCTGTGGCGCTGCACATGTATTTTCTCTGTGGCACTGCACATGTGTTTTCTCCGTGGCACTGCACATGTGTTTTTTCCGTGGCACTGCACATGTATTTTCTCTTTGGCACTGCACATGTGTTTTCTCTGTGGCACTGCACATGTATTTTCTCTGTGGCACTGCACATGTGTTTTCTCTGTGGCACTGCACATGTGTTTTCTCTGTGGCACTGCACATGTGTTTTCTCTGTGGCACTGCACATGTGTTTTCTCTGTGGCACTGCACATGTGTTTTCTCCGTGGCACTGCACATGTGTTTTCTCCGTGGCACTGCACATGTGTTTTCTCCGTGGCACTGCACATGTGTTTTCTCCGTGGCGCTGCACATGTGTTTTCTCCGTGGCGCTGCACATGTATTTTCTCCGTGACACTGCACATGTGTTTTCTCCGTGGCACTGCACATGTGTTTTCTCCGTGGCACTGCACTTGTATTTTCTCTGTGGCACTGCACATGTGTTTTCTCCGTGGCACTGCACATGTATTTTCTCCGTGGCACTGCACATGTATTTTCTCTGTGGCACTGCACATGTATTTTCTCTGTGGCACTGCACATGTATTTTCTCTGTGGCACTGCACATGTGTTTTCTCTGTGGTACTGCACATGTATTTTCTCTGTGGCACTGCACATGTGTTTTCTCTGTGGCACTGCACATGTGTTTTCTCTGTGGCACTGCACATGTGTTTTCTCTGTGGCACTGCACATGTGTTTTCTCTGTGGCACTGCACATGTGTTTTCTCTGTGGCACTGCACATGTGTTTTCGCTGTGGCACTGCACATGTGTTTTCGCTGTGGCACTGCACATGTATTTTCTCTGTGGCACTGCACATGTATTTTCTCTGTGGCACTGCACATGTGTTTTCTCCGTGGCACTGCACATGTGTTTTCTCCGTGGCACTGCACATGTGTTTTCTCCGTGGCACTGCACATGTGTTTTCTCCGTGGCACTGCATATGTGTTTTCTCCGTGGCTCTGCACATGTGTTTTCTCCGTGGCACTGCACATGTGTTTTCTCTGTGGCACTACACATGAGTTTTCTCCGTG
This sequence comes from Ascaphus truei, assembly GCF_040206685.1. Classification (NCBI taxonomy): domain Eukaryota; kingdom Metazoa; phylum Chordata; class Amphibia; order Anura; family Ascaphidae; genus Ascaphus; species Ascaphus truei. The sequence goes on from NC_134499.1 coordinate 769,609, forward strand.
GCACTGCACATGTATTTTCTCCGTAGCACTGCACATGTATTTTCTCCGTAGCACTGCACATGTGTTTCAACATCCTTCCCATGTTTACTTATTTGGTATATCCCTGCATACCTTTCCTTTCTAAAAAGATGTCTAACCTTTTTTTTTAACAAATCTATTGTATCTGCCATCACAGTCTCCATGGGTAATGAATTCCACACTGTATCTGCCCTTACTGTAAAGAACCCTTTTCTTTATTGCTGGCGAAATCTCCTTCCCTCCGACCTAAAGGGATGACCCTTTGTCCTTTGTACTGCCCGTGGGATGAATAGTTCTTTTGAAATCTCTTTGTACTATCCCGAATATGGGACTCATGCAGTAAGCGCCAAAAAGCAGTTTTTCGCCATTTTCTCGCCAATGTTGCCTTTCAGATAAGCTCCAAAAATCGGCAATTTTTTTAGCCGAAAAAGACTTTTCGCCAGCTGGTTGCCGATAAGCCACCTTTCACCACTTTCTGAAACCGGCTGAATTCTAGTAGCCCCGATCAGCTTTTCGCTGCTGATCGTCACTCTAGAATTGAGATTTTTACGGCAATCCAGCCCGCCAACTAAAGTTGGCAAGTTGCTGGGGGAGAAGCATCGGCAAGGTCGTCACTTAGAAAAAATCAGGCCTTTTTCCTGCCTGGGATTGATGCCGGGGGTCTCCGGAGCTGATACCCATTAATACCAGCACCGGAGCCCCCCGGCATGCATCTGAGGCAGGAAAAATGCATTTAAAGGCCACTTCATGACCTTAGTGGCTAACCGCTAAGGCAATGAAGGGGTTAACCAGCCGTGCAAGGTTTATTGTGGGTAGCGGGGGTGGTTGAAGGGGGTATTTGGCCCTTGGTGGGTGTTTAGGGCTTGCGGGGGGTTACGGGTGGACTTAACACCTTCATGACCTCAGCTGTTAATACCGCTATGGTCATGAAGGGGTTAAGCCCTCCCGCTACACACCCGCAAGCCCTAAACAACCAATGTTGGGGCTAATACCCACTTCGGCCACCCCCGCTACCCACAATAAAAAAAATACACACACAACAGCCCCACACTAAATAAATAAATATATAAATAAATATATAAATAAATATATATATATATATATATATATATATATATATATATATATTACACCAACAACCCCTATACCCCCCTAACATACAGTACATACAGTGGCGGCTAAACTAACTCTCAGGCGACCTGCACCGCGGGTAATTTAAAACCCCATGCAGGCGCGGCCGTTTTTTTTTTCCTGGCGCCGCAGGCGCTTCCCATTGTTCAGCGCATTAGCACTGAATGGGGAAACGGGCCGCGCGAGGCCGCAAGATGCGGCTGGCGCGCGGCCAAGTTCGGCGCCAGCCGAAAAAAGCCCCGAACAATTACGGGTATCTGTTAGAATGAAGCTGGCGCAGCAGTCTACGCACAGCAATGATACTATAGGCCGGCGGGGGCCCTCGGGTGTTACCCGCGGGCCTGCAGTACCAATTCTGTGCCCCCCAAATTAATTTAAAAACACATACATACTTATAAAGAAATAACCCCTCCCCCCTAACACATACAGTATAGTAATGGGCACAATTACTATTATCCACAAATCGATAATAGTGCATTTGCCCATTTAAAATACATAAAGAACAATAAATACATTAAATACATATTGCACTCATGGCAAGAGAGAAGATCCGGCGCCACTGCGCATGACAAAGATCCAAGGTACTTCCGGATTAATTCACAAATCTTTATTGGCACATAACACACAAGGCTACACCCCGATCTTCCCCTCAACGCGTTTCACGCTATGGAACAGCGCTCCGTCTTGGAGTGGGGAGACGTGGTCTGAGCCTAAACATTTAAATTAAAAAGCCCGCAAAAAACGGATTCATTATTAACCCCTTCATATCAAATGCCTTTTAAAACACTAGCAGCAATAGTAATCAGTTAATAATACATGCTTGTATTTACATATAGAGTGTCCGCAGAACGTTAAATAATGAACAATATCCCTAATGCTAAAGCTATTGCAAGGCATATACAGACAGAGGCAGCCAACAACAGGAACTCCACAGACTAACTTTTGGCAGTGCTGTGTCTTATATCACCTAGGAACAGGCACATCTCTGATGTCACTAACCGTGGACACACAGCATGTTGTCACTTCCTATGGGACATATGACACCTCACCAGGGTGTGAGGGCAAACCTCCATGATAACTGCTGGCATGCCCATAACTTACCAGGCCTTACTGTCAGCAGGAGAGATGACTGCAGCCATTTTATAGCATGGTTACATTCTCCCCCTGGTGAATCCCACTGTCCCCGGCTGGGACCTAAATTTGCAGTACCTTTCGTCAGGAAGAACTGTAAAATGGAACACACATCATTATTAGAACATCATCTTTATATCATAACATATAACAGATACATCCTAACTTTAGATGATAACAACCAGGATTACTCCCTGATGGAGTATCCATTAGTGGTACTACCATACCCTCTTACGGTGGCCTACACACAGCATGGTCCACTGGGTTTAAAGCAGCAATGCTGTAACCCTCTGGGTGACACTTCTTAGGTAACCCGCCAGGATCCCAATCTTCTTCCCCTGATCCTTCCTCCTCATCAGTGCCATATCCCCTATCCTCACCAGTGGAACCCATCTTAAACTCAATTTCTCCCTCCATGAGGGGCTCAGGGACATATGGGTATTCCAGGTCATGCGAGTGTTTGTACTTGGCTATAATAGCCCTCTCGGCCTGGCTGCTCCTAGTCAGCTCTGCGTTCCCTGCCCTCCCTGGCAACACCCATGACAGGGGCTCATCTGTGTCCACGGGGTCAGATAATATCCCAGGCCCCATAGGCTCTATATTATGCTGACATATCTGAAACCATCGTTCCTGCATCTCCCTCTTCCTCTGGGCCGGTGTAGATTCTCCTACTGCCCACCAATAGTCCACTACGTCCTCTTTCTGTAGTAAGAACCATGTGCTGTCCATCTACCCCACGTATCCCTCAAATAAGGGAGCCCACCATCGGGTCTCCTTACGTTCCTCAGACCCCCACTCTAGTGAGTCCCCCTCCTCTGTATCCCCCCAAGAAGATACCCCAGAGGTCCTTGATGAAAGAGGCCTAGACCACCTCTCTTGTTTGGAGCTATCCTGAGACTTAACTACGGCCACACTAGGTACCCATCGGGACTCGGATACTTTTCCCAACTGCCCTCCACCCCTTGACCCACCATCAGAGGCATAGCTGTTCAGTCTCTCCCCAGTCCGTTCCTCACTGATTCCCTGGGACCCTTCCGACACTCCCAAACTGGATGTGGACCCACAGGAAAAGGTGACAGGGACAGGGGCATTACCTAGGGCATGGGGTTGGGCATAGGGACAGGAAATGGGCATCCGCGGGGTTCAGACCCGCTCTCTGCCTTCGGATAGTCCCGTATCATTGTGCGGACGTGCCGCTGGTTGGGCCTCACCCGTCTCAGCTCTCCTCGCAGCCTGCCAGCTCTTTGTTGACACAGGTGATCGGGAAGCACTGCCCGATCACCAAGGCGTTGTGGTTCTCTCTCTGGTCGTTCTGCTACCTCCGCCGGAAATGACGTCATCACCGGAACCGGATACTCCGCCATCTTGCGATGGATCCCCATGCGGGATCTCTTCCTCCACAACGACATCCGCCACCGGAAGTGATGGTTCTGCTCTCCGCTCCGCTCGGGCCTGGGCTAGGCCTTCCTCCGCCGTTGCCACCACCGGCGCCTGGGGAGGGTAAGGATGTATCTCACCGCTCCGTCGGCTCGGGATGGAATCTTCTCCTCCTTCCGCGCTGTAAGTCACCACGGCCGTGGGACTCCGCCGCTCCGGTTGTCTCCGCACAGGCGATCTCGGCACCTCGAGACTCCGCTCCGCTGCGACACAGGTAAGTGCTGGTTCTTTTGCAGCACCGCTGTAGTGGTCCGCCGGTAGGCGCATCACCACCGATGTCGGGCTTGCCTGCTCCTCGTCCGATGAAGCAGACTCCGACGCTAGTAGTGGCACTTCCGCAGAGGACCGACGGTGAGGTTCCGGGTTCTCACCGCGGTTGTAGACCCCTTTCTCTCTATTTATTTATTTATTTATAAAATATTTTACCAGGAAGTAATACATTGAGAGTTACCTCTCGTTTTCAAGTATGTCCTGGGCACAGAGTAAAACAAAATAATACATGGTTACAAATACAGTTACATAAATGAACAAGGTATACATTATATACAAGACATTGCATGCACAGTTAAAAAAAATATATATTATGAGCGTATCTAGGCTCCGTTGCGATCATTAGGAGCGATCCCCATTCTCCGGGATCAACTGGTTCAGTGCAGGCCGCACGCGGGGCTTCAGCCGTCAGCATGGCTGTGTCCGCTCCCGCCTTGACTACCAGGGAGCCTCCTGGCAATAAATAGGAATATACCCCAATGTCTAGCTCGCTCTTTGTTGTGCTGGTTACGGGAGACACTTTGCACAGTGGTCTCTCCTGTTCCATAGATAACGAGGCAGGTGATTCCTTATCTCCAGCTTCACTGGTGTGGTCCGCCGTTTAGAGCATCACCACAGCTGGGTGTTGGTCATGGGAGGCACTAAGTACTGCTGCGGCCAAGTTTATTCGAGCATTTGCCCGTTCTTGGCCGCAGCAGTAGCCTGGCGCGCGCCCGAGGGTGACGGGCGCGCGCCGAAGCAGCGGAAGAGCGCCCTCCGATCGGGGCGCTCTCCCTACCGCTGCCAGGTCCGCCGGGTCCCCCGGAACCCCCTGCCGCCGTCCCGCGATCGCGGGACACCAGGGCTCCCTCGGGGAGCCCTGGACGCGCGTGCAGGGGGCGCAGGCTCCCGAAGACGCGTGACCGCGCGTCTATGACGCGCGGCACGCCGAGGGGCGGCCACTAGCAAGCCGGGAAATCTCCCGGCTTGCGGTACCGGCCACACTTTAATAAAGTGTGTCGGTAGTGTAACTTCTCCCTGAAGACAGCCTGAACTTCAGCAGGACTCATAGTGATATAGAGTCCCGGCTTCTCCTCCTGGTGAACAGAAATGGCTGATGACTGCTCAAAATTCCCGCTCCCCCTGGTGGAATTTAAAGGAGGGGCGGCACACTCTTTCAAGGAGTGACTCTGGCTCTGCACGGCGTCACTCGGCTGGCGGGGGTGGGGTTTAGGTTTTCCCGCCAATCCCGGACAAGTTTCTGCAATTTTAGCATTTGCAGCATTTTCTGCAACTAGCTCACGCGGTCTCCCAGGGAAGTGGGAACCACCATTTTGGGTCGCTCTGCTATCCATATTAGCAGCAGTTGTAACTTCGTGTTTCTCTATCTTCTCCACTAGCCATTTCCAGGAAAGGGGGTCACCCCGCATCCAAGAGCACCTCATCATGACCACAACAGGATGGTCAGGTATCGCTCCTCTCAGAAATTGATCACAACAGAACATATCCACTTCGGTGGCCGTAATATGATCCCTTCTCCGCATCTCCCACAAGACTGCTCCAATCCGCAGGAGGAACTCAGATAGCTCCTCTCCGTCTTTCTGACAAAGACTGTAGTACCGCTTCATCAATTGTCCCATGTCCTCTTTACACACAACGGACTGATTGAGCATTACTACTGACTCCAACGCCGTCGCCATCTTGCGTTGCGGTGTTTGTTCTGTTTGTATATGGAGCTTCTCTCTGCGGGGCAGCTGCCATACCAGTACAATAAAGATTGCCCTGATGCACCACCTTGTGTACCTAATGTAGGCTGGACTCATGTTGCACTACCTCAGGCTAGGCTCACTCTCTCAGTGTCTGCTGTATCTCCTTCCTCCCAGTCTGTGCTCCCTATGGTGAGTGGTCTGGAATGGGCTAGAGTACTCTGGGGCTTCCATGCAGTACTGGGGCGTCTACCTGTCTTGGTTAGCCTAGCGCAGACCCTCTCCAGGATTCCTGACCACGTTAAGAGGCTATGCCTTCTGGCATCCTACCAACTAGCACTACCTCAAGGTGACTAGGACAGCTATAGCCTGGCTCCAACCCCCCCACTCCTTTCAGGCCCCTAGGTCATCCCTGCGAACTGACAAACGCCATCAGCCCCCTGACTGCCCCTAGGTCCGTCCCAACGCAGCACAAAGTGGCAGCAGACACTTCTCCCTGTTTCCAAGTGACCTAGCAAAAGCCTGTCCTGTTGACAGGTCTATCTCAGCAGCGCCTCCAAATGTAACGGGTTTTCTGAACCGGTCTGACCCCCCCAATCTCATATTGGCCCCTGTGGTCTAACCAGTCCCCATTACGGTGTAGTGTCTGGTGGTGCACCTGTTGGCTACAGGACTCCTGAGTCTCCCGCATGATGGTGTGTGGGGATTTGCCAACCCAGACAGGCAGCTGAGGTAGTGTGCTTGAGTCCTACCTAGATCCAGTGCAGTGCCTCCACCTCATCAGGGTCCCTTCGGTCACTCGGGGATGGTCCTGGTGAGGAACTCCTCTGTGGTGCCCCTCTCTGTGCAATAACTCCACACTTGCACACGAGAGTGTTGTTAATCAGGAACATCTTTATTTGTACGGTGGGCCAGCTGCCCTCCACAATGGGTGTAATCAGCCCTCCATTGTTCACCGCACTTCCCTTTGAAAGGTATCTCTTCCCTTAATTGGTGGGTTCCCTATCTCCCCTTTAGGGAGAAATTCCCTGTGCCAGGTCCCTGGTCACAGTCTTATAAGCTGTCTCCTCCCAAGCCTGCACTCAGACTTGCTCCTTGTCTCATAGCTCTTACATAACACTCCAACAGCTTTTCTCTGTCTGCCTTGTGCTGCCAGACTCACAGCTCTGCATCAGACTACTGCAACAATGTTGCAGACCTCCATGTGCCTCTTACTGAACAGAGGCAGCCAACAACAGGAACTCCACAGACTAACTTTTGGCAGTGCTGTGTCTTATATCACCTAGGAACAGGCACATCTCTGATGTCACTAACCGTGGACACACAGCATGTTGTCACTTCCTATGGGACATATGACACCTCACCAGGGTGTGAGGGCAAACCTCCATGATAACTGCTGGCATGCCCATAACTTACCAGGCCTTACTGTCAGCAGGAGAGATGACTGCAGCCATTTTACAGCATGGTTACACAACATTAGCAAGAGTGCTGACCATTTTAACCCATAAGAAATGTCACACAGTGTCATGGAACAGGTATACCCCTGTCTGCACTTCTGTTTCACCCCCCCCCCCCTTTCCTCGCAGCCCTGCTTGCCAGCTTATTAGTGCCAGCTGTATGTGTTTGGTTCTGCACACAAACACAGTGCTTGTGTGATAAATACAGTGCAATTTCCCCTCTCCCAGCAGCTTGCTGTACTAGAGATGCATCATTATTGCTACATGTTGTAGCTCCCCCAGACACTCTTGTGTGTTGCCATAGCAGCCCCAGCCTCTCTCTCAAA